>NW_020954562.1:19909774-19957722 GCF_900497805.2 Vombatus ursinus | reverse complement strand
CTTTCTTTCTTTCTTTCTTTCTTTCTTTTCTTTCTTTCTTTCTCTCTGGAAGTTCCCTATATCAATGAAATGGAGAGGTGGTGACCAGAGACACACACACACTCTGTCTCTCTCTCACTCACTCTCTCTCTTGCTCTCATTGTAAGCAAAAGCTCTGACATGATCTCAGATTTAAAAAAATCTTTTAGTATCAAATTGGCAATAAACCAAATATCTATTGCTGGAAAACAACCTTTTAAAGTTCAGTCAATCTCATCACTCTGCTGGCCATCAGCTTATGAATATTTTGGCCACAGAAACTTTAGAAAGCAATATGGAAAAGAAGGGTTGTGGTATGCTTTCTGGGAGAGTTTCCATTTTAAAAAATTGTAAATCCCTGAAATCTTATAATTACAAAGTAATTTGCAAACATCTTTTTTTCACAAGTTCTGTATGATTATCTTTATTTTACAGATTAAGGAAACAGTCTCACATAAGGTATAGGACTTTGCCAAGGGCTCACAGCTTGAAAATATTGTCAACAACATTGTTTATCAAACTAGTGACATTTGAGATTTAAAATATTTCAAAATTCAAGAAAGCGTATTCAAAAGTTCAAATATATAAGTAGAGAAAATATAATGGTATTAGTAATAGTGGTCAAAAGGAAAATGAAGATTAGGCAGAATATTAAAAATAAAACAAAGAAGACACTTAAATGTTTTCAAAATACAAAATGGGAACAAACACCAGAACCCTTCCAAAACATTTCTTAAATAAGTGTATAGTGTATATAGAGCTGATAGTCACATATAGTTCAGGGAAATAAAGATAGTTCTTTGGGATTAAATCCAACATAGTTTCAAAAATTAAGTGACTATGCAAAAGGATGAGAGAGCGAAATCAGGAAAGAGTGAGAGAGAGGAAAAGAATAGCAGAAAGATTACCATGGAGAGGCAAGATCACTATTTAGGTCTTCTAAAGAAGCTGTTTCCTAAACAAATTTAGATTTTTGCTGACTTTCTGCTACCTAAGGTCATCTTAGTGGGTCATCCAATTCAATCCAATTGAATCCAACAAGTTTTTATTAAGTACCCATCTTGTATAAGGCTCTGGGCTGGGTGTTGGGACTGCAAAGATAGAACAAAAACTATTCCAAGTCTCAAGGATCATGCATATATAAAAAAGACATGGCTGATTGTTTAAGGTTAGCTAGACAGCTTCCCTGTTTGGACAGCAAATGGTGGATGCTTGCTTTACAATTTACATATTATGCATGTAAGAATAAAATTGAGGGTTAATTTTAATTCCATAACTTTTTAATTATAATAGATACCTATGATATTCCTAGGCTTTAATTTGCACATCTGGTCCTTTACTTTAGAGTATGTGTTACGGGTAAGTTTTGAAGAGACATTTATATCTATTGAAAAGTCCTCTATGTCCTGTAGCAAATAAAACCTCAAGGGACAAGGTTTCCAGGTACTATTAATCAAGTTATTAATAAGACTAGCCAATAATCAATAAATTGATGGTAGGGGGTTTCTTTTGGCAACCAAAGACCCTAAGGGAAACTGTGAAACACCTTATATCAGGTATATGCTTTCAGACAGAGAATTCCCATGATGTGTGAAACTAAACCCTGATTAGCAGACATTTAATGAAGAAGTGGGCCAAAAGTCTTCAGCTCCTCCTGCTGAGAACTGATTTGATCATGAGACTCAGCAGCCTCAAGGCATCTGGGCAGGGGAAGCCATTTCCATCCAGACCTCTCTGGCTCGTTTTCACCTTCATGAGTTTTGGGTTGCTTAACTTTAATGGAGGGGATCAAGTTCTTCCTTCGGGGAAAGCACTTACCCAGGCTGGATTCTGTTTATACTGTAAACAGAAATCAGGTTTTCCAATTGGGTGGGGTCTTGCCTGACCTAGTTAATAAGCATGTGCCTCAGGGCTAGGAGTAACCATGTCACTTAGTCGTGCCAGTCTTAAAAATAGGAGGAAAAGTATGGATTACAAATTGTTATTAATAGTATAATATTATTTTCTCTCAATATTATAATTCAGAAACTAGTGTGGAGGGGTATGCCATATTTAAAATTGTTGAACGTTAGTGGGAAATATGAGAAAACATTCTTGGGAGAGTCAGTTCTTTAGCTGCTTCTGAGCATAAAAACAGGGAAATGGGGTTCTTGGATTGTTGCTAAAAACAATATGCTACATGGTATGACTCAGATTTTATTTATATATCTCAAGTACCTTGGCAAGTCTTTTGAAAGAACCTTTGCAATGTTGTAGCTTCCAGGAGTAAGCTCAACTTTATTGCATTATAGAGTATGTCCTTAGAGAAGCAACTCTGAGCTGTCCAACTGCTGATACACTAAGAAATTACTTAAGAAAGTTATGAGACACCCTGGAAACAGATATGATATCACTGTTGTCAGGAGCTTGATGGGGAGTTGGAGGGTAGGGAATATTAACTTTTCTTCATTCTCTTTACTGAAGAAAGAACATAAACATGTAAAACAAATGTCAGGTAGTGAAACATTGGCTTTAGAGTCATGGAATATTGTTTTGAATTCTAACCATTCTACTTATCTGGGATCTTGGGTAATTTTAATTATCAGAACTCTAATTTCCTCTAATGAAAAATTAGGACTTTCAACTAAATTACTTCTAAGATAATTTCAGCCTTAAAACCCTGTTTTTATGAATTTCTCAATATGAAAATTAACAAGCTTGAAGGTTAGAAACTGTAGGTGAACGAAAAGGCAATTAATTACTATAGGCTATGATTTGACTCCCAGGTTGCTAATCTCATGAGTGCAACCCAGGAAATATATATTTACAACTAAATGTCTCTGTAGTTTTAGCTGATCAATTAAAAACTTTCAAATATTCACATTTCTGCTAATAGGAGATTCATTATATTTGTCAAGGCAGAGGACAAAAGAGTAGCTTTATAATGTTATAGTAAACTGATGCTGACCCAAATGCTCTCTTTATTTAGTCAGGTATGCTGAATATACTAACTCTTACTATGACAAGTTTTGAATATGATGGTTTCCAGGAAAAAATTACTTTGTACAAAGAATGGGCTCATCATGTTAGTAATATCTGCCAAGGAATGGTGAGAACCATATGGTAGTTTCTCTTTCAGGCTTTCTAAATCTATATTAGCTTAACTAACAATTCTAAGGACCATTTTTTTTTGGGGGGGAGAGGGGGTCAATTACCCAGGAGTTAAAAAGAAAATTCTGGGTGAATATTAATGAGTCTGGAGTAAAGTTGGAACTTTTAAGGCACATTTCCTTTGTTGTGACATGATAAGTGTTGTGGTAAAGAACAGAGGACAACAGAATATAAAGAAAAAATATTTTCATATAATTTAAATAATTACGTATTACCTTTATTAGTTGTGTGTTAAATAATTCTTCCCCCAGGCACAACTGCCAAAAGTACGTGATCTTATTTCTTCTAGTTATTTTTTTTAAAATGGTATGACATTTAATATTTAGTTCAAATATGTGTTATGAGTTTATTGTGGTGTATGTTGTATGCTCTCTAAACCACTTTTCTGCCCACCTTCTTTCCAGCTAAGATGAGTTTTTCACTTTCAACTTGGCAATAAATAATTATGTAATATTGGGGAAATCCCTAGAACCATAATTAGCATCTGGTAACTAGGGTTTCTCTCTAGGGTACTAATATCTAAGATGGAGGTAGATGGTTCATGTTCCTGTGGCAACTACTATGCATTCTGTTCACCTCACAGTCCTCTAGTAGCCCATTCTAATAACAAACAATATGACTGACATGGTTCAAACCTTCCCCACTTCCATCCCCAGAATCCTGTCATTATGTCCTTATCAAGTGGGCCACCTTGGCCTCAACTCTCTTTGATGCACAAGATAAACTCTATGGGGGATGAATCATTCCATTTCCCAGCTTAATTGCCCCCACTTTTAGACAGTCTTCCTTACCATAGTTGCTATTATTTTTTTTTATTCTGCATCAGCCAACTGAATTTCTCCAGAAGCAAGAATTCTTAATAATCTCTTTAAGTCAGAGAAACTTTTAGAAGCTCAATTTCTGCATCTGTTGAATGATGGCATCATAACTGATTAACTGATCTACCTAGTTCATTTGGTTTTTATGTGGTCTAACTAACCCAAGTATGTGAATATACATTGGAAAATACAAAGTAAATATAACCAATACAAAGAAGTAGTGTATGATGGTGGAATGAACTTCCTCCACCCAAGTTTCCCCAGCCACTACCAAAAAGTATTCAAAATGGGGACATTGATTAGAGACAAAAAGGAGAGAAAGTATAAAAAGAAATCTCCACATGAGAGAATAATTAGTGTTCAACAAAGTAGTGACATATTTCTAGTAATGTTGGGAAAGTAGCTTTTGGAGGATATAGAAAATAAAGAGGTGAATATTCCATTATTTTTAAACATTTTAAAAATATAGAATGCTAGACTTGAATCTTGATTAAAGCACTTACTGATTATGTGACATGGACTATACCTTTCTTGGACTCATTTTCCTCAGTTATAAATAAGAGAGAATAGCATCTATTTCATAGGTTTTTAGGTAGTATGAAATGAGAAAATATATAGAAAACAGTTTGCAAACCTTAAAAGGCTATATAAATGTCAGCTATAATAATAATAATTATTATTTAATATTATATTTGTTTTTTAAAATTGTGAAATATTTGATATTGTTTCACATACTTTTAACCCCTCTTGGTTTTATTTAAATTGAATATAATAAATACTTATTTTTATCCCCAATTTGATTTGTTGAAATAAAATTGCCTTTCCATATAAATGTGGAAAGGGTTTTCTTTGATTTGTAACTCACTCCAAAAGCCATAGCTTCAAATTACTAGAGCATATTTAGGAAAGAGATGTCTGCCCTTGAGAGGAATTTCTGACAGTTTCCAGAAAATGGAAAGGAAATAGAGAGCATGGTCATTTCCTGACAAGGAGATTCTATTGCTTGGGAAAAAAAAATAGTAAGGTCACTTTCATTGATTGATCCCATACTTTCTATTCCCCTTCATAATGACCTTTAAAATTTGAGGAATGGCCCATAAAATATATATTTCTTCAAATTTAATGTTTTTGCACTCAACACACTTTCATTTCCTACGTCCTTTGAACTAGAAAAATCTATTTATATGAATGTTTCAGCCTTTAAAACCATCAAAAGGTAGTTGGTAACAATTTGAATGTCTAGGAAAGTAGGGCTGCTGCCTTAGTTTTCTCTGATGCCTTTTCTTCTACCTTATAAATATATGATCTCTTTATGTGTGTCTGGGACAGCACAGTACTAGGCATGCAGTAGACATGAAATAAATATTTGGTTAATGGATGGTTGAACAAATACTCTTTCCCAGGTGGATAAATGAAGACAAGAAAAGGTCATTATGATACTTAAATTTATTCAACCATAGGGTGGGGATTTGAACACCAGTCTTCTAACCCCCAATCTTAAGTTCTGTTCTTTAGATTGTACTCCTTCCCTCTGTGCCAAGAAAAATAAAGAACACAGGATTTTATAATCAGTCAGTCAGTAATAATTTATTAAGTATCTACTATGTGCCAGGAACTGTGTTAAGCAATTTAACATAAATATTTATACACAGTATATATTATATGCATTATATATATATATATATATAAAATACTAAATGTATATTATAAAGACACATATAACATGTCTATATACATGTCTAATGTATATTACACATATATTTATAATAGGGGATCATCTCACAAGGAGGACACTAAGATTACAAAGGACTGAGAAAGTCTTCTTGTAGAAGATGAGACTTTAGCTGAGACTTAAAGATATCCAGGGAAGCCAGGAGGTGGAGATGTGGAGAGTTCTATGAATGGGGGACAACCAATGAAAATGTCTGGTCAGTTGATGGAGTGTTATATGCAAAGAACAACAAAAGAGGGCAGTGTCACTGGATCATAGAGTAAGGTGTAAGAAGATTGGAAAGAGAGCACTGGCCTTGAAATTGGATGATCTAGATTAAAAATCTTTCTCTGTTACTACATATATGACCTTGGGAAAGTCACTTTAACATCCTTGGACCTCAGTTTTCTCATCTGGAAGATAAAGAGCTTAGACTACATGGCCTTTAAGTTTGCTTGCAGCTCTAAAACTATGATCCTATGAGCAAATACTACTATGCTAGTCTGTGCTAGACAATTGTAATACAAAGTTAGATACATTTACTCTCAATAGCCTTACTGTCTAATGTAGGTAAGGAAAGGGATAACACATATACACCAACATATGCTGAACAAAAATGATGTACCTGGATAAAATGTTATGAGAATTTTGATGAGGTAGACATACCGCTTATTTTTTTTTTTTGTACCAGGGATGGAAAAGTAGCCTCAGATAAGACTTTAAAGAGAAATGGCATTGCATTGTATGAAAGACTTCAATAAGAAGAGATGGATAGGGAAAGTTACAAAGGCATTAAGATAAGAAAGAATAGGGTAAAAATGGGGATGGTGATAAGTAGTAAAAGTTGCTTATCATTTGGCACGCAGGAAAAAGAATAGTATAAGACTCGAAGGATTTGTCAGGGTTAGATGGTGCCAGTCCTTCAATTTTCTTGTTAAGAAGAAGAAATATACTTTCTTCAGTAGAAAATAGGGAGTAACTGAAGGTTTGTGAATAAAGGACTGTTATGATCAGTGCAATAGGAAGATTAGGGAAATTGCTTGGACCAGTTCAAAGGCTGAATTAGATGCTCTAAATCACTACTGATTAGAGAAATGAATATTAAAACAACTCTGAGCTACCACCTCACACCTATCAGATTGGCTAATATTATAGAAAAAGAAAATGATAAATGTTTGAGAAGATATGGGAAAATTGGGACACTAATGCACTGTTGGTGGAGCTGTGAACTGTTCTAACCATTGTGAAGAGCAATTTAGAACTATGTCCAAAGGCCAATCAAACTGTGCATATCTTCTGATCCAGCAATATCACTTCTAGGTCTGTATCCCAAAGAGATCATAAAAAAGGGGAAAAGGACATACAGGTACAAAAATATTTATAGCAGCAGTTTTTTTATGGTGGCAAAGAATTGGAAATTGATGGGATGCCCATCATCTGAGGAATGGCTGAACAAGTTGTAGTACACGAATGTAAAGGAATACTACTGTGCTATAAAAAATGATGAGCCGGCAGATTTCAGAAAACCATGGAAAGACTTAAATGAACTCACGCTAAGTGAAGTGAGCACAACCGGGAGAACATTATACACAATAACAGCAACACTGTGCTATGATCACCTATGTTTGACTTAGCTCTTCTCAGTAATTCAATGATCAAAGACAATTCCAAAAGACTCATGGTGGAAAATACTATTCACATCCAGAAAAAGAACTGATTGAAGCACACTATTGTCACTTTATTTTTGTCATAGTTTTTTTTTTGTTCTTTCTTCTTATACAACATGACTAACATAGAAATATATTTTACATGATTGCAAATATATAAAATTGATTGCCATCTTAGGAGGAAGGGAGGGAGAAAATTTGGAATTCAAAATTGTATTAAAATGAATGTTAAAATTGTCTTTACGTCTAAGTGGAAAAAATAAAATATTATTTAAATGAAAAAAAGGATGAATTAGAGTAGGAACATAGTGAAAAAAGACAAATTAGGAAGCATTTAGAGTCATCCTAATGTAAAGGAGGAGCTAAAAAGTTTCTCAACAAGGTATGAAAAAAAGTTCCTTAATTAACTGGAAGGAATTATAGAGTCTTGGTCATTGGATGAAGGTAACTGACACCACACAAGAAATCCTAGTGACTATATTAGATAGTCAATCATGTCCATTGGGTATGTGTGTGAATACACATGGATGTATGTATATCTACATGTATATATCCATACACATATATGGGCATGTGTGTATCTAGGAAAGACAGACACATGCATGCACACACATAGATATATGCATGTTTGTGTGAATGCATGTATGTAAACAAGACATCCAGAAGTTTGAGAAGAATTAATCATTGCTCAGAGCAGTTGTAAGATAAAACCACTGCAGGAAAGGGTGAAGAGAAGGGAACCAGCCATGGTCTTTTGCAGCAGATGTACTTTCTTAGAAAATACCATCCAGTTCAGTAGTTGGAGAATCAGTTCAATAGAATTTGAGGCCCATCTGAAGAAGCATAATCACTTATCACAGAAAGATATGAAATTCAAAGAGGTAATCACCCAGAGGAAGAAACAGACTCAAGGTATATGACCCTTTATGACAGAGTAAACAGCTAGCTATAGACTCAAGAGAGAACTTGTTCTGGCAATTGAAAGTATGGATTTGGAGGGGACTACATGGAAAGAGAAAAGACTACTAAGCTTTGTAGTTCTGGATTTGTTAACTGCCTTTATATATGTATTCTCTTACTACTGTCCTGCCTATTTTTCCCATGAATGCTATTGATATTTTTAGGAGAGTATGCCTTAGATTTATGGATGCAATGTTTTATAGGTATTGTCCATACATCTAAGTAAATACCTCTGTTAAGAGCAAATTGTACTACAAGCTAATAGTTAATGGAAAGCAAAGCAATGGGAACTCATGAACTGCAGTATTAGGAATGTCTATCCTCTGAGTGGCAGCCAGGTGGTGCAGAGGATAGAGCTGTAGGCCTGGAGTCAGGAAGACCTCAGTTCAAATCTAACCTCAGATACCAGCTGTGTTACCCTGGGCAAGTCACTTAACCCTGTTTGCCTCAGTTTCCTCATCTGTAAAATGAGTTGAAGAAAGAAATGGCAAACAACTCCTGCATCTTTTCCAAGGAAACCACAAGTGGGCTCATGAAGAGTTGGACACAACTGAAACATCTGAACAGCAACAAAACCCTCTGAGTGTTTCCTTTGAATCTTCTAGGTGGTAGTTGCACTTTGAGAATGAGTGTGCATTGATGGGGAGAGTGCCCCAGAGTGAATGCTATATATGCAAGGAAAAATGAGGGCTTTATGTTCAGTCAGACTGGCTACAGTAGGAGAAGAAAGGAAAAGATTGATTGTGAGTTGTTGTAGAGATAGTGTCTTTAGTATTAGCAACTGGATGAATATGTGCATAGAATAATAAGGCATTCCATGATGACCCTGACATTTTGATGTAGGTGATGCTATCAATAGAAATGGAGAAGTTAAGGAGAAGGGTTGATTTGTGAGGAGAGGAGGTATTTGACATGTTGAATTAAAGGTGGTAGGGTAAATCCATATGGAGATCTATCCAGCAGGTTATTGGAAAAATGGAATAGGAGTTCTGAGATATTTGTGTGGAGATAGAGATATGGTAATTATCTCCAGAGAAGCTTGATTATTGAAGCCATCTGAGTGGACAAATTCACAGAGAGCAAACATAAGAAAATATAACCAAGGGCAGAACCTTGGTGCACTCTTACACTTAAGAGAGGGAAGGAGAAAGAAAGTCATCAAAGGAGATAGAGAGAAATATTCATACAGGTAGAAAGATAACTATGAGAGTATAGTATTATGGAAGGCAAAGAAAAAGAATAAAGCAAGAAAGCTGGGGTATTACGTACCATAAAATATTACAAACAGATCATGAAAGATGAAAATTGCAAAAAAAGAAAGCCTTTGAATTATTCCACATCATAGCCATGACTGGACTGATTTAGTTATCAGACAATCAACAAAGCAGTTACTCCAACCAACTGTGAACAACATCTAACACCAGAAGGCATTTGGGAGATAACCCTCAAGCTCTTTGTGATCCTCAGAGAGCTGGCTGCCTCTCAGATCTTCTTCTTTTGTGAACTAGGAGACTTGGCACATTATCTAAAGAGTTTGGGATGAATTGATCTAATTAGGGTTTGTGTGACACCAGCATCCCCGGTAACAGTAAAAACAAAATCTCTTTTTTTCTAGCTTTTGCTTATTTCATGTCTAACTTCTAGATATCATGCAATAAACATTTAATCACAAAAAATCAAGGATACAATTATGTGAAATCAAATATCTGAATATAATATAGATAATAGACCTTACAATCCTTTAGGTGGTATACCCAGACCTTTTCAAGGCCAAGTCATTTTGGGTATTGAAATCTGTTTTTCTCTCTTGCCTCTTCTCCCCAGGCCCCAAGTCATAGAAACTCAATTTTTAGTTTCTATTGATCAGAAGCTGAGTTAAAAGCACTTCCTACTCATATCTACAGCTGAGAAGACAGACTTCCCTTGGATACAACACAGAAAACCTGGAGCCTATTGTGACTTCAGTAATGGGCCTCAAATTTACCCCTTTTTCAATCTTCTCCCCATATCTTTCCAAAGGGAAAGGGATGTGCTGCCTGCTATCAGAGTTCCTTCAAAAGTGAACTACATAAGAAATGACTAGGAAATTACTCCCAATTGATATCCATCTTCTACTTGCCAATTCCTTGTGTGGGTGGGGTGGGTGGAACTTTTTGGGTTGATTATAACTCCTGAGCAGATGCAATCTATTAGCTGGAAGTTGTGGAACATAGTCACACGCACACAACTGACCCACTAATCTGGGAAGTGATTGATGATTAGCAGTATTGGAGAGAGTAATTTCAGTAGAATAGTGGGGATGGAAGGCTATTGCAGGGGGTTGTGAAGTGAATGAGTGCTGAGGCAATTGAAACAGAGAGTAGAGACTTTTTCTAAAAGATTGGTAGAAGATAGGAAGAGAGAGGACAGTAAGATCAAGGATGGATTTTCTAGATTAGGTTAGATATGAACAGGTTTACATTACTGAAAATGAGCCATTTCATAGAAAGATATTAAAGATGAACCCATGAGAGGGGCTGTATATTGAAACAAGATCACAGATGACACAGAAGAGAATGAGATAAAGGGCACATGTCAAAAAGTTAGCTGTGATAAGGAAGAAGGAAGAAGAGTACAGTATGACAATGTAACAAGTAGTGGATTTTGAATGAGAGGACCTGCGTTCAAATTCTGCCTCTGACACTTTCTACTCTACTTTCCTGGCTTCAGTGTCCTCAACTGAAAAAATGAGGGGAAGAACTAATTGATCCCAAGATTCTGTGCATTTCTAAGTCTATACTCAATCAATCAATCAATCAATCAATCAATCTATCTATCTATCTATCTATCTATCTATCTATCATCCATGTGTATGGAGAAGTAAAAAAAAGCATTAACTTTATTATGAAATTAGCTTTCTAAGTTTACATGATCTTTCTAAATTGACAAGTTCTAGTTGTTTTAATGAGCAGAATTGGGAGTGGTTTGAAGAGTTAGTGATGTAATTTAGAAAAGCACCTTAGTCCTTCATCACATTTGGCAACAGAGCATAGCCGTGACTCATTATCACTTCCTATGTGTAGCATGACTAAATGGAATGGCAAGGCAATTTTTAAGCAGTGAACTTATCTCTGAGACACAGATTTTGAATTTGACCATTTGGGGGCCTGAATTTGCAATGGCAGAAATAAATTTAGTGAGTTTTTGCTGTTCTGGTAAAGACCAATAAAGGCAGTCTTATCTATAAATGGTGTAGAGATACTGCTTGTATTTCTTTAAAAGTAATTCCACTCACCTTGCCTTTAGCTATTTAAGACTGAATATCAAGGCCTGCTCCTCAACTGCATTATAAAATTCTTGAGGGCACTGGACTGTGTTTTATACAGTGATACCTTGATTAACAAATTGCTCATGAATAAAGCTCCCTTATCAGGAGTAAGCCATGTTCAAAACATACACACAAATCTTCATAAATCATGTTGTTGGCTTTAGCAGCTATGTGGAAAAAATGACCTTATGCACAGCTTCTATTTGTTATCAATCCAGATTTTTTTTCAATAGTAGGAAAAAACAGTTAAACTGGTGTTAGAAGATCTGAACTTGAAGTATTGGTTCTGCAACTAATTATAGGACTGTGGATATTTCATTTAACTCCTCTGTTTGGCATTTTCCTTTTTTCTGAGTAGAGAGTCTCAAGAGAGGAGCAATTATTTGCCCAATCTACAGACAAAAATGAGAGGGCCAGGGACAGCATGGACTCTCAATTTGAATTCTTGAGGGGGAGAGCAAGTCTTCCCACCTGGGGAGGAGGACCTTCAAAAGCTAAATGAAAGAAAATCTTAGTGATATTGATTTTCTATTTTTGTAAACCTCCCAGAGTGGGGCAAGCAAGGATCTGGGTCTTTTCTCCTAGGAGAAAAAAATAGCAGTTGGCTCTTTCATGGGTTATTGGGCAGCCATATAATACAGCCTTCTCTTTTTGTTTCCCTCCAAGACATTTATGCAGAGATTTGTTGCATGGAAAGAGTAAATGATGTTGACTAAGGAATGGTCATACCTCATGGTAGGAAAATGGGAGTCACTGCATCAAGCTGGTGATTCCTTAATGCCAAAGGTGGAAGGGGGCAAAGGAGAGGGAATAAAATGTCACTTCTTTCCTCCTACGAAAGTTCAACAAGCAAACTTTTTTTTTACCTTGGGAAAAACAGCTCTCACAAACACTCTGTCACACTCCTCTTTTCATTACCTACTCCATTTTTTTATAGTGTAAATGAGGGAAAATTTGTGAACGATGGGAAATTAATGACTGGATTGTGAGGTTCTTTCACTTCCCCATAAGCAAGAAGAAACTTTCATACTCTCCCAACAGCTTTTCCTACCCCCATGAACTAAGAAGTTAAAGTATACAATGACTGGATGATGCACACACACACACACACACACACACACACACACACGACATCCAAAATTTTTAGTGCATTTTTCAGGAAAAGCTTCTTGCAGAAGGTGAGATTTTAGCTGAGAGCTGAAGGAAGTCAAGTGAAAAGTAGGAGGTAGAGATGAGAAGGACAGAATTCCAAGCCTGGAGGATACTCCATGAAAATGTGGAGTACAGAAATGAAGAGTCTTTTGCAAAGAACAACAAAGTGGCCAGTGACACTGGATTGTAGAGTACTTAAAGAAGAGTAAAATGTGAGAAGATTGGAAAGATAGATGGGCTAGGTTATGGAGGGCATTAAACCAAACAGAAGCTTATATATTTGCTGTAGGAGGGCATAGGAAGCCACTGGAATTTGTTGAACAATGTGGTGAAATGGTCAAACCTGTACTTTAGGAAGACCTTTTTGATAGCTAAGTGTAATGTAGACTTGAGGCAGGGAGACCAGCCAGAAGGCTATTTCCCTAGTTCAACTCTGAAGTAATGATGGGCTGTCTCCATAAGAATGGTGTAAGTGTGTGAGGAGATACAAAAACAATATGAGAAATGTTACTAAGGTAGAATTGACAGGACTTTGATAACAGATTGGCTATGAGGGGTGAAGGGAGGAGTTGAAGAAGACATCTAGTATGCCTGATTGCCTGAGCGTTTGATGGTTCCCTTAATAGTAATAAGTTGGTTCTAATTTAATACAAATTGAATCTCGTTCAAATGTTGCCTTAATCAGATATGCATTTTACATCATTACATAAGGTAGTATGACAGATTCATAGATGGAGAGCTAGACTTAAAGTCAGGGACATCTAGATTCTGATTCTGCCCCTGGCACATATTTGCTTGGTGACTCTGCAAATATTTCTAAACCTTTATGTTCCTTGGAAAAGTTCTTTGGATTTATCTATTGATGAAACGACAAATTCCTTATGTATTCTTACATATTTTGTTGGTTTTATTGTATATATATAATTGAAAAATAAAAGGATCCTCATGTTCCTTGTAACTCCCCTATGTATAACTTTTAAAAATATTTCACATTTTATAGTCATTCCAAAACTGCCCTCTTTTTTGTGTTACATTTTAAACTTCCTACTCCTGTCTTGTTTATTTTTTTAATGATTCATTGTTGCTCTTCTCTTTTTTATCTTTTTCTTTAGTATCACTTTTACTAATACCTTTCTCTTAACTCTCCTTTTAACTCCAAAATTAGTTTTCTAATTTGCAGCACCCTCCCTCCAGGCTCACTCTCTCATTGTCTACTTGCCATCTCAGACTTGGTCCCCAAAGCATGGCTTATTCTAAGAGTAACCCAAAGGGGTTTTGACTTCTATAGTCTCACTGATATGCCCTTATCTGGAGTTCTTTCACAATACTAGTCAACCAGTTTAAATCAACCAATTTATATCAAAACCAGTTTTTATTATATATATATATATATATATATATATATACATACACATACACACAAGCATACATACACATATATACATATACATGTATACACATACATATATGTATATATGTATACACATACATATACATATATACACATACATACACATAGTATATGTGTGTATACACACACACATATATATAACATTTTCCCCTAATTACATGTTAAAACAATGTTAAACATTTTTTTTAAAGTTTTGAGTTCCAAATTCTATCCTTTTTTCCCATCCCCATTCCCTGAGATGGTAAGCAATCAGATATAGGTTATAGATGTTCAATCACGTAAAACATTTCCATATTAGTCATTTTGTACAAGAAGACTCATCAAAATCAGTTTTTAATTGAGGGAATTTACAAAGAAAGTATAAAAATGGACAGAGTTTCAAAAAATCTCCTTACAAACCCAAAGCCCCTAGGGACACTGGGCTCAAATTAAAACCATAAAACTATCAAGGAACACAGAAGAGGAACACATAAATCCAAGGGGTACCTCACAACTCCTAGCCCTCAGAGTTCTTTCTTTGCAGCCTACCAACCAAGTTCACTTTGAGGTTTGACACTGCACAAGAAAAAATGCTAACTTGTTCAGCTGGGCTGGCTTCTTCTAGGATATGGTTTCTCAACTAATAGCTCAATCCAGCCCTGGAATGGGTGAAGACAGTTGCTTCATCATGGTGCTGACTACTCAGTGAACTCAATTGTTACTGCTACTGGATCCAGTGGTCTCTCCAACCAACTCCAGGTGTTGAAGGGACCTTTGATCATTCTTCTGGCATTTTAAAGGTCACAGTGTTGTAATCTGGTCAAATTTCATCTGTGTATAATGATTAAGACAGTATCAGGAAGGAATAAACACAAGTGAAATAAAGGTATCATATCTTCCAAAGACATGACAACTGGTTGGGGGAATATAGTTTACTACTTCCTCTCTTCCCCAACTTGACCATTTCACAGCTGTCTTCACACAGTAGGTATCAAGAAAGATTAAAATCACATTCTTGAACCTTTTGTGCGTAGACTCAATTCACCTCAGCCCGTACTGCATCATTAATCCTTATTCTTCAGTCAATCAGATGGACTTTCATAATAACATAAAACTGTCTTCTGAAATTCCACAAGTTATATTGGCAGGAGACAGAGAATATTGTGCATGCTCTGTATAACACAGTAGGAAGGACTAATCTGTGTCTGATATAATAACTGGTCCACCATTGTCCAGGCTACCTTGATTAAGACATTTGTAATGTAAGTGTAGTAATATAAATGAATCAACACAGTGACCATGTCTGAAAATATATATAACATTCTATACTTCTAGATATAATTCAACATCAGTCTTTTGAAATCAGGAATAATTATTACATTGATCACTATTTTTAAGTCTTTCACAATTGTTTTCCTTTATGTTTTAGTCATGATATGAATTGTTTCCTGTTTCTGCTTGCTTGATTCTGAATCCATTCATTCAAGCACAACTATGTTTCTTTGAATCCATTCTTGTGATCATTTTTATAGCAAAATAATAACCCCAAAGCTGTTAACTCTTGAGGTAGCCCATTTATTTCACCACTTGAATATCTCATATAATTAGAAAGGTCTTCTTTTCCTCAAGCTTAAATCTATTTCTTTGTGATTTTTACTCATTAGACCTAGTTCTCTCCTCTGAAGCCAACTAAAAACATAATTCTGCTTCTAAGTGATTGTTCTTCAAGAGCTTGAAGACAAGTAGCATGCTTCCTATTGCTCTCAAATTTTCTCATCTCAGCCAAATATCTCAAACTCCCTCAACTAATGCTCATATATCATGGTCACTAGTGCAATTATTATTGCCCTCCTTAGGACATGCAGTAGTTTGCCAATGTCTTTCCTAAAAGATTGTGCTCAGAATAGAATATAAAACTGTAGATGTGATCTAACCAAGGAAGGAATAAAGCATTTATTTAGTGCCTACTATGTCTTAGGCATGGTATTTAGAAATTTACAAGAACTGTGCCATTTGATCCTCACAATAAACTTGGGAGGTAGGTGCTATTATTATCATCATTTTACAATTAATAAACTGAGGCAAACAGATGTTGTTACTTGTCCAGAGTCACACAGCTAGTTAAGTGTCTGAGGTTGAATTTGACATTTGTGTTTCTGACTCCAGGACCAGAACTCTACCCACTGTGTCACCTAGCTGCTTCTAGGTAGTTTGGCAAAATTATCACTTCCATCATTCTCAACCCTGTGCTCCTGTTAATGTAATATAAGAGCATGTTAGCTTTATTGGATGCTATATTCTATTGTCAGCTCATGAAGTTAAAAATTTCTTAGTTGGAAGACATTTTTCAAGTGTAGGATTGGTTATGTGCAGCACACCAAAGATTCCTGTAAGGAATTATAAACCAAATAAAGACCTTTTAGAGAATATCTAGATAGCTTGCTATTAAGAACTTCTTTAGTGATAATATATACTGTACTTTAAGGCATCAATGTTTTTTTTTTTTTTACAATACCAAGCCCCTTATTCCCCCAAAGTCAAGGAAACATTTCTAATTGCTCACATTCACATCACAGAAAAAGAACAGAATTTCAAAATACCACATTTTAGATACTATGTAGCTGCATGTAACTTGTTACTTTTACTTTGAGAAGATAAGTTATATAAAACCATCCCCTGTCATAATGTAAGGCTAATGTAAAATCTTTTCCTTTAGTATATACTAGCATTTAACAAATCCATAATTATATAGACTTATGTACATGCATTATTAAAGACTATAATATAAAGAATTTTACCAGAAGCATATGGAAGATTAAAATTCATAGGAATTTCTTCAGAAAGTCTTATTATTTTTCGTACTTCCTTATAGCAAATTCTAAAGGAATAATCAGGACTTCTTCACAATAGAAGCAAATTTGAGATATTTAGGGCAAATAGAGATACTATCAAAAGGCAGCTACAGATGGTCAGAATTTTTAAGACATTGGGAATGAATGGTATTTAGAAAGGAAGTCTTGCTAGAGTGGCTTCTCACTGTTACACAGAATTGTTTCATAGGATTGATGTTATCTTCTGCTTGCCATTAAGCATTGTCAGTCTTGAATCCAAAAAGCTTATTGATTTGTTGTCAGTAGCCTGCATATAGTGGATGGATCTGTTTTTACCTCCAGAATACTGAATCTCATTTCTTTCCATTGGCTTGAGGCTGTTAGTGTCAGCCAATCAGTTAGTAACCATTTACTAAATGCTTACTGTGTGCCAGGTACTGACTGTGCCTAAGCACAGTGGACAAAGAAAGGCAAAAACATATTCTCTGCCTTCAAGGAACCTAGATTTTCATGGAGGAGATGATATGCAAACAACTATGTACTTATAAGATATATCCAGTGTAAGTGGAAGATAATCTCAAGAAGGAAGGTACTAGATGGATAATGTGTTTGGGAGTGACATGGAAAAGAGAACTAGGGAAGGCCACCCACAAAATGTGGGATTTGATCTGAGTCTTGAAGAAAGCCAGGAAAACTAGAAGGCAGAGATGAGGAGGGCTACCATTACAGGCATGGAACAGCCACATTTATCCCCAGCAAAAGGGACCTGATTATTCCATTTGGGATTTTGTTTTTTTAAAAAAAAGTAACAGAAATTCTTTCATATATTTCCAGTTGGTAAAACAATTCTGTTGGGGAATTGACTTAAATAATGACCCAATTGCTTGATGAAAAAGATTGCCTTCAGTTTCAGAAGAAAAAAAAAAAGAACAACAACAAACTATAGATCTTGGCTGTGTTCTTCTGACTCTCATGCAACATGAGTTATAAGTCATGATTAATTTATTAGCTGCTAATTTTGCCTACACTAACTCACATTTGATTATCCACAGGACACAGGATGGAAACTGGCATATGGAAGCTCCACAGTATCCTTTCAACATCTGTAACATGTGGCATCTTAAAGTTTATCAAAGAAAATGACTATCTTGTTTTAACATCTGTGGATTAGAAGGCATATGTCTGTGCATCTATATTCTATTAAATTTAAACAGAGGCAGGGTAGTGGTAAAAACAGGCTGTTACTTGGATTTTGAATGCCATTTGCTAAACTTCAAGGGAGCTGATGTCTTTCTCAAGGGAGAAACAGATTACAGAGTTGAAAGAGAATACTGAGGAAATCTATACAGGGAGGAAACACTAGGGTTACAAAAGTGAATGCTTCTGACAATGGGACCATGCAGAATAGTCTCTGTCTTCTAGAAAAATAGGAAATGAATATCTATATCAGGGATTTTTCCCCCTCCAAGAAAAAGGGCAGCAAGTTTTATTTAGTATTGCCCTCAAGTGATGATTCACATTTATGTGGATGTGTGGAACCCACTGATCAGGGGTTCCTTTAGGATCAAACAAAAACATGGCTTCAGAGCTGAAAATATCTCAGAGGTCATCTATTCCAATTATGTTTCTAAGAGTTGTACTATCTCTAACATTCTTGTCACCAGATCAATCTTTCATCTCTTAAAGGCTCCTGCTAAAGGAGAGCCTATCACCTCTAAACATAGACTTTCAACAGTTATAAACATTTAGCAGTTTTTCTTATATCAAGCTGAAAAATACCTCTGTGACTTCCAGCCTTTTTTACTAGTTCTGTCCCCTGGAGCCAAGAAGAAGTCTAATATCTCCCCTATGTAAAAACTTAAAAAAACCCCTAGAAAATAGTTATCATGTTCTTCCCTAAGTCTTCTCTGTGACAGAAATACCACCAGTTCCTTCAAATCAATGCTAGTGCCTTCTTTCTGGTTATTATTTTCAATTTATCCTGCCTCTGCTTTGTTCATTCATAGTTGTTTGCACGTGGTCTCCCACAACAGACTGTGAAAGTAGGTGAAAAATCAGTTTTCTTAGAGTCCTGAGTACTTGCAGATAACTAGCTAATCTAACTTTTAAAAAAAATAATCTATTAATGGGAGAATGTGGAAGATTTTTCTTCCCATCTTCCTATTTATGACACCACTATCATCCTTTGTTCTTCCAACTTAGATAAATAGAGTCATCTTAGAATTCACAATTCCTGGGGACAGCTAGGTGGCACAGTGGACAGAGCACCAGCCCTGAAGTCAGGAGGACCTGAGTTCAAATCTGGCCTCAGATGAAACACTTGACACTTACTGGCTGTGTGACCCTGGGCAAATCACTTAACCCCAATTGCCTAAAAAAAAAAATTCACAATTCCTTTCATTTCCTATAGCCAATCTGTTGCTAGGTAGTTACTGATTTTTTCTCCTCAGTAAATCATGCATTTGTCTCTTTCTCACCACTGTTTCTACTACTGCCCTGATTTAGGTCCTTAAAATTTCACTTCTGGATTTATTACAACATTGTCTTGGCTAATATACTAGGCATCAGTGTCTTTCAACTTTTAGATATCTTCTATATAATTGCCAGACTAATCTTCTGAAAACAGAACTTTTTTTTTTCCATTATTCTTTTCCCAAAGACCTTGCAATGACCTTCGCCCATTGCGTTTGGTAATGAGTTTATATGCCTTTGCCTATCCTTCAAGAAGCTTTGTAACTTAGCTGGACATATAATACCTATTAAACTTTTTTTCTGTACTCTCCCCCAAACAGTGCCATCTTCAATCTTCCTACCTGTCTGGTAATTCTTTCTCAATCCCCTTTACTGGTTCTTTGTCCAGATTATATTTATTAACTGTGGGTGTCTCCCAAGGCTTTGTTTTGAGTCCTTTTCCTCTTCTTCCCCTCTAATATCTCTTTTAGTGATCTCATCAATTCCTTTGGGTCAGTTATCATCTGTTAGAATGCGATTCTCAGGAGGCTGAGCCAAGATGGCAGAGTAAAAGCAGGTACTCACCTGAGCTCTCCCATCAAACCCCCAAAATACCTTAAATGACTCTAAACAAATTCTAGAGCAGCATAACCCACAAAAAAATAGAGTGAAACAAATTTCCAGCCCAAGACAACTTGGGAGGTCTGCAGGAAAGTTCTGTTGCACCAGGGTGAGAGAGGAATGCAGTCCAGGCTATGTGGTGCACACTGGCCCCAGGAAATCAGGAGAAGGCCTTGGGATTGACTCAATCATCATCAGCAGCAACAGCAGCTGCATCCAGAGCTCTCAACACATGGACAGTAAGGTAAAGGGGTCAAAAAACTGGTCAAAAGGAGATTATAGGAGTCTCTTTGCTGGAACTGGGGGCAGGACTGTTGCTTTGCCCTTACTTAGATCTGGGTCGCAGTCTGCAAAGGAGGAGGACTAGCACAGCAGAGCTTGTGGCCAAAGGGGAGGAGAGACCCTCCTTACAGGTCCAGGGCAGAAAAGAGTGATTATGGTCACTAACAGATCAGAGAACAGGCATAGTAAACACCTCTCCTTAGATCGTAACATCTTGGAAGAACTGAAAACTTTTAGGACCCTAGAAGAATCTCTGAAAATAGCCGCACAAAATCCCTGAAGGTTTAAAAATCAACTAATAGGTTGGGGAAATGAGCAAAGGAAAAAAAAACTCTGACTACTGAAAGGTAGTATAATGACAAAGAAGATCAAAACACACACTCAGAAGAAGACAACAAAGTCAAAGCTTCTATATCCAAAGCCTCCAAGAAAAATATGAATTGATATTAGGCCCTAGAAGAGCTCAGAAAGAATTTTGAAAATCAAGTGAGTGTTAAAGGAAAAATTTAGAAGAGAAATGAGAGTAATGCAAGAAAATTATGAAAAATGAGTCAAGTAAAGGAAACAATAAAAATATTGAAGAAAATAAAATCTCAGACTAAAAGCAAAAGAGGTCCAAAAAGCCAATGAGGAGAAGAATGCCTTGAAAAGCAGAATTGGTCAAATGGAAAAGTAGGTACAAAAGCTCACTGAAGGAAATAATTCCTTAAAAATTAGAATGGAGCAAATGGAAGCTAATGGTTTTATGAGAAATCAAGAAACAATAAAACAAAACTAAAAGAATGAAAAAAAATAGAAGACAATGTGAAAAATCTCATTGGAAAAACATCAGACCTGGAAAATAGATCCAGGAGAGATCATTTTAAAATTATTGGACTACCTGAAAGCCATGATCAAAAACAGAGCCTAGACATCATATTTCAATAAATTATGAAGAAAAACTGCCCTGATATTCTAGAACCAAAGGTTAAAATAGAAATTGAAAGAATCCACTGATCACCTCCTAAAATAGATTCCAAAATGAAAACTGCCAGAAAGATTATGGTCAAATTCCAGAGTTCCCAGGTCAAGTAGAAAATATTGCAAGCGAAGTCAAAAAGCAACAATTCAAATACCATGGAGCCACAGACAGGGTAACACAAGATTTAGCAGCTTCTACATGAAAGGATTGGAGGGATTGGGATATGATATTCTGGAGTATAAAGAGCTAGGATTACAACCAAGAATCACTTACCCAGCAAAACTAAGTATAATCCTTTGGGGGGAAAATGGATATTCAATGAGATAGAGGACTTTCAGTCATTCTTGATGAAAAGACCAGAGCTGCATAGAAAATTTGACTTTCAAATATAAGACTAAAGAGAAGCATAAAAAAGTAAACAAGAAAGAGCAATCACAAGGGACTTAATAAGTTTAAACTGCTTACATTTCCACATAGGAAGATGATATTTGTAACTCATATGACCTCTCTCATTATTAGGGTAGTTAGAAGGAGTGTATAGAGACAATGGGCACAGGATTGAGTTGAATATGAAGGGATGATTTCTCAAAAATAAAATTAAGGGGTAAAAGAGGAATGTACTGGGAGAAAGAGAAAGTTGAATGTAGAATGGGGTAAAATATCTCACCTAAAAGAGGCAAAAAGAAAAGAGCTTTTATAATGGAGGGTAAGACAAAGGAGTTGAGGGTGAATGAGTGAAACTTACTCTTATCAGAATTGGCTCAAAGAAGGAATAATGTACACACTCAGTTGGGTATAGAAATCTGTCTTACCCTATAGGAAAGTAGGGGGAAAAGAGAATAAGGGGGTGGGTGTGATAGAAAGGAGGATAGATTGGGAAAGATAGTAGTCAGAAGCAAAACACTTCTGATGAAGGATAAGGTAAAATTAGAGAGAAAATAGAATAAATGGGAGGGGGAATAAGAGGGTGGGAAATACAGTTAGCAATAGAAACTATGAAACAAAATTTTAAAGAAGTGTTTCTGATATAGGCATTATTTCTCAAACATATAGAGAACTGAGTCAATTTTTCAAGTAATTGGCTGGGAACATGAGCAAACAGTGCAAAAAAAAAAAAACCTCAAACTATAGAACTTTACTTTGGTGACAAAGAAGATCAAAACATACAACCAGAAGAAGACAACAAAGTCAAAGCTCCTACATCCTATATATAGTCCTTTGTGCATAGTTCCAAATTGCTCCACAGAAAGGTTGAATTAGTTCACAACTCTACCAACAATCCATTAATGTCTCACTTCCCCCATATCCCTTGCAACATTTGTCATTTACCTTTTCTGTCCTATTAACCAATCTAATAGGTATGAGGTAGTACCTCAGAATTGTTTTACCTTGCATTTCTCCAATCAATAATGAGTTCGAGTATTTTTTTTTTCATATGGCTACAGCTAGCTTTCATTACTTCATCTGAAAACTGATTATGTGTTTTGATCATTTATCTCTTAGGACTCTAATAATGAAAAAGTTCTTGAGTTATAAATATCATCTTCCCATGTGGGAATGTAAATAGTTTAAACTTATTAAATCCCTTGTGATTTTCCTTTCCTGTTTAACTTTTTATGTTTCTCAAGTCTTGTATTTGAAAGTCAAATTTTCTATTAAGCTCTATTCTTTTCACCAAGAATGCCTGAAAATCCTCTAAATCATTGAATGTCCTTTTTTCCCCTGAAGGATTATACTCGGTTTTACTGGGTAGGTGATTTTCAGTTGTAATCCTAGTTCCTTTGCCCTCAGGAATTTCATATTCCAAGCCCTCCAATCATTTAATGTAGAAGCTGCTAAATCTTGTGTTATCCTGACTGTAGATCTGTGGTCCTTGAATTTTCTTCTTCTAGATGCTTGCAATATTTTCTCCTTGACCAAAGAGCTCTGAAATTTGGTTTTAATATCCCTGGCAGTTTTCACTTCAGGATATCTTTCAGGAGGTGATCATTGGATTCTTTCAATATCTATTTTATCCTCTGGTTCTGGAATATGGAGACAGTTTCCCTTGATAATTTCTTGAAAGATGATGTCCAGGCTCTTTTTTTTCTTTGATCATGGCTTTCAGGTAGTCCAATGATTTTAAACCATCTTTCCTGAATCTACATTCCAGGTCAATTGTTTTTCCAATGAGATATTTCACATTGTCTTCTATTTTTTTCCTTCTCTTGGTTTTGTTTTATTGTTTCTTGATTTCTCATAAAGCCATTACCTTCCATTTGCTCCATTCAAATTTTTAAGGAATTATTTTTAAGGAATTTTATATTTAAGGAATTCTTTTCTTGCTTTTGTACCTCCTTTTTCATTTGACCAATTCTACTGTTTTTTTTTGACAAATGATAAATCTTTATTTTTAGGCAATGAACTCATCATATACATATTCTATGCATATGCACGTTGATCTTGGAGAAACATGATCATAATGTAAGTTTTCTAAAAAATAGCTTTCTAGTATGTTTGTAATTTCCCTAAGTACAAGTCTTCTTACAGTTTGTTGAACTTCAGTAATAAAGTGTCACCACACAGGTCAAGCCTGATGAAGTTACTATAAAGGGAACCAAGTGAACTTCTTTCTTTGTTAAACTACTGGTTTCAAAACTGGAAAATTTTACATGTAAAGATTAGAAATATTTCAACCAATGCAATGCTTTGGCCATCCAAATAGATAACATTTTCAGCAATAACTCATATATCTGAAAGAGTGAGGGAAAAGAGGGAGAAGGTGAGCAACAGAAGCTTTGGGAAGCTTCCTGGAGAAATGTCCCATGTACAGACCTTCTGAATGGTTTAATATCATTCACAAGAGGACAAATATGTCAGCCTCTTTCCTACAAAGCTGTAGTCATGGTCTTCCATCAGTATAAATTTCACGTTTGTCCTTGGTAATCACTGGGAAGGCAGACTTTAGTAGTAGCCCAAACACACTTTGTCCAGGGCCAGCTTAATTCTGTCAAGTGTATGGGCTCCTTCACAAAGATTGAAAAACACATATAACTGTTGAAGAGCATATTCATACACGGGTGAGTGCCAGTTAAAACAATGGGTTCTGAAATGAATCACAGATGCCTTGTAGCAATCATGGGCTGTGAGTGTCCATCTCTCAGAGAGCATTTTCTCATGTGAACACTGGATGTAATCACTACTGATACAATCTACTGCACAGCCTTAGCCTTCTAAATAAAAGTTCTAGCCTGCCGATGTGCCTGCAACTGATAAACACTTTTCTTAAATTCCTTTGCATCATTAGTGGCCATTAATTTCCTTTTCAGGATTTCAATGGGGACATCAGGGCTTGGAGTGAGGTTGTAGTGTTTCACAGGTGGCAGAGAGATAGGAGAATTGACTTGGATTCCCTGAAACTGCATCATTTTCATGTGGGAGATTGTCTTGTTTCCATACTGCATGACAAGGCTGGTATTGCTATACTTTTTTGCAATTAAAACTGCTTATGCAGAATCTCTTTAGTCAAATATTCCACATTTGAATCTTCCATCCAGTTGACACTATACCAATCTCTCTCTTCATCAAAGTAATAGGGATTGGAAGACTCAGCAGGATTGGCAGCAGTAGTTACATAAACATCAATATCATCAGGAAGGTGGTTCATCATGGAGCCAGATTCACATGCTTCAAAATAGAACACCACCTTTTTGTATCTTCTTATGTTGGTACATATAACATATGGTCTTATTCAAATCCTTTACATGAAGATCATCACTAGGGAAAGCCAAGTCCAGGAGCTCCATGATCAGCGAGATAAACAAACACATGATCCTTGGGACCACTATTCAAAAGTTTCCCTGATCCTTTATTCTTCACAGCCTCAGCATCATCTCTTAACACAGCAAGGAAGCTTTCTGGGGTGACATCATTTTGTTTTTTGGGACCCCTTTATATGCATCAGTGCCATTGGGTTTATTAATGATAGTACCTTTTGTAAGATTTTCTTTATCATCTGTAATGTCATAATATATCACGACAATTATTTGTTCATTAGGAATCCCATTTCAGTGAGTGATCTGGTATGTGTGGGAGGCATCAGCCTGACATCTGTAGTTATCCCACCCAGTTAAGCCTGCCACAGGGTGAGTCTATATATATATATATATACACACACACACATATATATACATATACATATATATATACACACATATACATACACACACATATATACACACACATATATACATATGTATATATAGCACATATATATACACATATATGTATATATATGTATACACACACACACACATATATATGTAGACATCTTTCCACATAGGAATGTAAACAGTTCAACTTTAATAAGTCCCTTATGATTTCTCTTTCCTGTTCACCTTTTCATTCTTCCCTTGAGTCCTGTATTTGAAAATCAATATTTCTATTTAGCTCTGGCTTCTCAAGAATGCATTACATTCCTCTATCTCATTGAATGACAATTCTCATCCTCCACCCCCATAGATTATTCTCAATTTTTCTGGGTAGGTGATTCTTGGTTTCAATCCTAGCTCATTTGACCTCCAGAATATCATATTCCAAGTCTTCTGATCCCTTAACATAGAAGCTTGCTAAATCTTGTGTTATCCTGTTGTGGTGCCACAATACTTGAATTGTTTCTTTCTGGCTGCTTGCAATATTTTCACCTTGCCCTGGAAACTCTGGAATTTGGCTATAATACTCCTGGTAGCTTTCCTTTTGGAATCTCTTTCAAGAGGTGATCAGTGAATTCTTTCAAATTCTATACTCTCTGGTTCTAGAATATCAGGGCAGTTTTCATTGATAATTTCTTGAAAAATGATGTCTAGACTCTTCTTTTTTATCATGGCTTTCAGGTAGTCCAATAATTTTTACATTATCTCTTCTGGATCTATTTTTCCAATGAGATATTTAATAGTCTTCTATTTTTTTTCTTTCCTTTGGTTTTGTTTTATAGTTTCTTGATTTTTTTTTACAAACTTCCATTTGTTCCATTCTAATTTTTAAGGAATTATTTTCTTTAGTGGATTTTTGGGCCTCCTTTTCCATTTGGCCAATTCTACATTTTAAGGCATTCTTCTCCTCATTGGCTTTTTGGAATTCTTTTGCCATTTTGTCTAGTATATTTTTTTAAGGTGTTATTTTCTTCAATTTTTTGGGGGGTCTCTTTTAGAAAGCTGTTGACTCATTTTTCATGATTTCCTTGCATTACACTAATTTCTCTACCCAATTTTTTCCTCTACTTCTCTTACTTGATTTTCAAAATCCTTTTTGAGCTCTTTCATGGTTGGAGACCAATTCATATTTTTCTTGGAGGCTTTGGATGTAGGAGCTTTGACTTTGTTGTCTTCTTCTGATTATATGTTTTGATCTTCCTTGTCCCCAAAGTAAGATTCTATAGTCTGAGTTTTTTCCTCTGTTGTTTGCTTTTGTTCCCATCCAATTACTTTACTTTTTAACTATTTGTTAAAGCAGGGCTCTGCTCCCAGTGTGGAGGATGTACTTCAGGGGTTTTATGTAGCTGTTTTCAGAGATACTTTTAGGGTCCTGTAAATTTCAGTTCTTCCAAGGTGTGTGGTGTGATCTAAGGAGAGGTGGTTACTACTTTTCTGGCCTGTGCTTTGGTCTATGAGTGACCACAAACATTATTTTCTGTCACTGAACTGTGAGGAGGGTTCCATCTTCACTGCTACCACAATCTCTGCTGAACCAGTACTCCTCGACCCAGGACTGCCACCCAGTACTGTGACTGAGATCCAAGTAAAGGCAAAACAACAAAATCCTGGCTCAGTGCCAGCAAAAAGATCCCTGAAATTTCCTTTTGATTAGTTGTTTGATCCCCTTACCATCTGTGGGCTAAGACTCATGTAAGCAGTCACTGCTACCACCACCTCCACCAATGCTGCCTTGGTGCTACACTGGGCTCCTCTCTCATCCAGGTCTGACAGACCTTTCCCACTGACCTTCTAATTTGTCTTTGGCATTTGTGGGTTGAGAAGTCTGGAAACTACCACAGCTTTCCTATGAATCAGTCCCTTAATGCCTGCTCTGGGTTTGCTGGGTCCCTGTGTTTGTCAGCATGGCCTATGTTGAACTGTGCTCCTCTCCCAGCCCAGTGCAACAGATCTTTCTCATTGACCATTCAGGTTGTCTTGGACTGGCAATTTGTTTCATTCTGTCTTTTGTGGGTTCTGCTGCTCTAGAATTTGTTTAGAGTCATTTTTACAGGTCTTTGGAGGGGTTTGGGGAAGAGCTCAAGTAAGTACCTGATTTTACTCTGCCATCCTGGCTATGCCCCCAGATCTGTTTTTTAAGGTGTTATTTACTTCAATATTTTATGTCTTCTTTACTAAGATGTTGACTATTTTTAATGATTTTTTTATATCACCTTAATTTTTATTCCCAATTTTTCCTGTCCCCAATCTTAATTGATTTTCAAAATCCTTTTTGAGCTCTTCCATGTCCAATTCATATTTTCACATTTTTCTTGGAGGCTTTGGATGTAGCTTTGACTTTGTTGTTTTCTTCTGAGTGTGTGTTTTGATCTTCCTTGTCACCATAATAACTTTCAATAGTCAGTTTTTTTCTGCCATTTGCTCAATTTTTCAGCCTATTACTTGACTTTTAGCTCTATGCTAAAATAGGGCTCTGCCTCCAGGGTGGAGGGGATACTTTTCCAAGCCTCAGGGGCTTTGGCAGCTGTTTTCAGAGATACTTCTAGGGACCTGTAGGTTTTCAGTTCTTACAGGATAGTGTGATGTAAAATGAGGTGTTTACTCCTTTCCTGGCCTGTGCTCTGGTCTGTGAGTGACCGTAACAACTCTTTTCTGCCTTAGAACTATGAGGAGGTCCCCTGATCAACTGTGGTCACAAGCTCTGGTATGCTATTGCTCCTCCTAGCCCTGCCACCCTGGACTACGACTCATGCCCAAGTATGGGCAAAGCAACTGAATCTTGCTCCCAGTTCCAGCAAAGAGACCCTTGCAATCTTTTTCTGACCAGACCCGCTTACCATCTGTAGGCTGAGATCTTCTGAAGCAATTGCTGCCACTACTTTTTTATGTGGCTCCCAAGGCCTGCTCCTAGTTTGCTGGGGCAGAGTCTGTGCTGGTATGGCCTGCACTGAACTGTGCTCCACTCATACCCACATGCAACAGACCTGTCCTGACCAAGTTGTCTTGGGCTGGAAAATTGTTTCACTCCATCTTTTTGTGGGTTCTGCTGCTCTAGAATTTGTTTAGAGTCATAATTTAAAGGTATTTGGAGGTGATTGGGGTAGAGCTCAGGCAAGTCCCTGCCCTTGACTCCACTGTCTTGTCTTTACCTCCCCATAAATACTTTCTTTATGAAGAGAACCAAATTGTGCTAGATGTGGTGAGTACTAACTTTCATCAAAAGGAAGAAATTTATTATATCTTAAAAAGGCAGGAAACCATTGATTGCTGATGTGAAAGTCATTTCAGAATCATCTCTCTCTCTCTTTATATATATGTATATATATATCTGTATAGAGATAGTTAAATATATAAATCTCTCTATGTATATATATAGTTAAATCAATAATTATAACAATGGTAAAACAAATAGCAAATTACATTAAAATGGATAGCAAAGGATAAAGACATGACATTATTACAGTTCTAGGCTGACCTATTTAAACAAATGATTAACTCTGGGAAATGGGAAATGTATAAATTTAAATTGAATATGATTATCATAATTTCTTAGAAAATAACCAGTACACAGAAGTTAGTACAACAAGGAGAGGAGAGAGGGAACCACTTTTTATCTTTGTCAAGTGGAGAAAAATACAAACTCCTGTATCATTGCTAGGCGAATTGAATCGAATTCACCAGTGTCACAGAAGGCGTCCTGTGAAAAAACTTGAAGTGGAGATTCCACATAGATTATAAAGTTCTCCAGATGCTCCTGTTTGCAGATGGCATTGTACTGATTACATCAATCTCAATAATATTACAAGATTTCCTCACTCATATACATGGTTATATCAAAGAGAACAGTCTGGCAATCTGTGCAGGAAAAATAAATAGATGAAGAATACACATTGGCTGAGTTGTGACACACAGTTAGATGAGCATCCTATTGAATTATACTATCAGTACACTATAAATGGGTCCAGAATTAATGAGGAAGAAGGAATAGTTTGGATCAAAGGGAGTATTTAAAAGCAGATCTCTCCAAAACTCACTACAAGTCCTGTGTGCTTTCAATTATGGCATATTGCTTCTCTACAAATGAACTTCAATAAACTTAGCATATTGGTTAAATTGGTTAAATATTATGAAGATTATGAAGATTTGGCAAATCTGTTTTGTAATGACAATCTGACCTTGCTAAAAAGTAGCATGTATGGGGGCATCTAGGTGGCACAGTGGATAGAGCACTGGCCCTGGATTCAGGAGGGTCTGAGTTCAAATCTGACCTCAGACACATAACACATACTAGTTGTGTGGCCTAGGGCAAGTCACTTAACCCCCATAGCCCAACCAAAAAAAAAAAGTAGCTTAGATTTCTACAAGTCAAAACTGATATCCCACATTTCTTTTTCATGATTAAGTAGAAAAAGCATTTAAACTGACTCATAGAATAAGTATAAGGACATTTAATTGCAACAAATTCTAATATCTTCCAAATATTAGTTACCTTGGATCAGTTAGATGGACTTGTTTTCTAAGAAATTGTTCTTTGTATATAAATAGGGATACTGTATAGATCCACTTTCCCCCTCTCTGTCTGACTTAAGGGGAATATATTGACTTAATTTCTTCTAGTTGTTCTGGATAGTAGAATCATAAAAGATTGTAAACAAACTAATTGAAGAAATTATTCCTTTAATTCTCTTGTTTGTAGAAATTAAGACTTCTTAAGCAACATCTAACTTTATTTAAACGAGTGATCAAATGCATGTTCAATAATGTGCTTCCCCTCATTTGTTAAAAATGTTAGCCTTTAATTAATGAGCACTACAATAATTAGATCTGTATAATATGACTGAATTGGCCATTCAGTATAGGTTTGTAATTTAGCTTTTTGAATGACCAATGCTCTCACAAGTGGTCATAAGAGCATAGATTTACTAGAGCTTGAATGGACCTTAGAGATCATCTGGCTCATATCCTTCATTTTATAAATAGGGAAATAGAAAGAGGAAGTGCCTTGTCCAAACTCTTACAGCTAGTAAATGACAAAGTTGATACTGGAACCCAGACTCTGTGATTTGAAATTTGGTGTTCTTCCTACTTTCTTGACCTGCACCAGATATGCTTAAATTTTCTCTGCCATTTTAAATAACTACATTAAACATGAAGCTCTCTAAAAGTTATGTTGATTATACAAATAAATATTAAACCACAAGACTAATTTTTATAACATATACCACAAATCTCAACTTTTAATTTAAAGTTTTGACTAGAGTTGCCCCATGTTACACTGATAAATAGCATAATATTAGTTAAGAGCTATAATCAGCTGAATTTCTAGTGCATGGGTCAAGCTGTGGGAGAGGAATGATCTTAGTAAGATATCTCTGATCTCAGGCCACTGGACTCTGACATCTCAGTTCTTATTTGGATGCACTACCATGAGATTTCTCTGACTGACTTCTCCTGACACTGCACCTTCTACCCCCATTGGATGTTGATTCTTCCTCCATTTTCAGCTTTCTTTTATATTCTGGCTTACTCCATTAGATTGTAAGCTCTTTGAGGATAGAAACTAACTTTCATTTTTCATATTTTTATCTCCAGAGCTTAGCACAGTTTTTGGCACATAGTAGACACTTAATAGATGTTTATTGACTGAGTTATTGACTTCATGAGTGGAGAGCATGGAATGCTGTAGCTGCTGAGGTTACTTTTGTTAGAGATAGAAAAGATCAGTGCTGAGATGCGGGTTAAAAACTAGCTAGCAACAAGCATTTATATATGCTGGATTTGAGCTCAGGTCTTTCTGACTTCAGGTTCAGTGTTCTGGTTGCTACAACATGTAATCCTCTTGTTCTCCTTAGGTGTTATCTGGTAGCTGCCTATGTTAAATATCCTTTCTTACTATCTAGGTACTTAGCTCAGTTATTTCTATCTATTTGTCCTTCTGTACACATGCTTCCTCTACCTATATATTTGACATCACTTAATGAAGCCCTGATTGCCCTGGCCTAATTGTGTCCCTGCATGATTTATATATCTTATTTTCTGGGATGACGTCTGTGATTCCTCCATGTAGAGAACATACTCTGTGGGAAATCCCTCCACAGTCGGTAACTTGTTGGAAATTTGGAGCCTGAGAGAGTTGTTTGGGGGTACAGAGAAATTGTTACTTGCCTGCCTATGATTAAATTGTTCCTATGGGTCAAAGGCAATCTTTGAACCCGGGTTTTCTTAACTCCATAGCTGTCCTATCTCCTATAATACTCTATTCCTGAATGTTTTATTAATATAATACCTGATTATATATAATTATTTCAAAATATTTTAATTTAATTAAATATATTTATAACTTTTTTATATATATTATTGATTTGTAAGATAGAAAACTATACTTACTATATCATACATAATAATAACTCATAATTGTGGAATGTTTAAATTTTACAGAGCAGTTTCTTCATAATAATCATGTGGGGAAGGTATTACAATTATTATTCTCCCTCTTTTATAGATAAGGAAAATATGACTCTGATGGTGAGTCTTAAGGACCTAAAGCTAGTAAGTATTTTAGTCAAGATTTGAATCCAAGTTTCCTGATATCAGTTCCAATTCTCTTTTACTGCCAATTCTTAAAGAAAGATGATTTGACAGAACTCAAAAAGGGACTTTTTCTACCTCTCCTTTCAATTTGGTTGGCTAAAGTTTTTTTTTTTTCCCCTCTGATAATATCTATAGAGATTTACCCAACCTGTTATTTGATCAAGGGAGAAACTGTTGGTCCTGTCTCTGAAGAAAGAAGGCAAATACAAGAATCTTAAGTAATCTCAGGGCTAGGCCTAAGATTAAACTCTAAAAGGAATCTAATACTGAAGTACACAGAATACTTAAGCCACCCACCAACTGCTAAAATTCTGCAGGTATCTCAAGGAGGCCTTTGGGTCTGAGGACTTACTGAATTTTGCCCCTTAACTAATTATTGGGCACTATTTAGATATTATTACACTTGTAATTTGTGGGAACATATGGCTAAGTGTATAAACTGTTGAACTCAGCATCCAGAAGATCTGATTTCAAATGCTACCTCAGATATTTATTATTTTTGAGATTGGGCAAATAATGCACCTTCCCTTAGCCTCAGTTCCTCATCTTTAAAGTGATGGAATTGTCATCATAACCTTAAAGAAAATCAAAATAATCATTTGTTTCTCAGAGGTCAGGTCTTAAGAATTAAAGGGTAAATTGGTAAAAATAATTCAGCAGAACCATCCTATTTATTATTTATTGATAAATTATATACATTTCTATAAATCAGCCTGTACAAGGGACTATGTTGATTTAGAATTGGAAAATATTTGATTAACTATTAGGTCCCTTCCTAATGTAAATCTATATCAAGGTGATTTATAGAAACATATGTAGTTTATTAAAATAAATAATCAAAAGGATAGATTCCAATCCCATCCAATCAACATTTATTAAGCACATACCATGTGCTAGGCACTGTGCTAAGTTCTGGGGATACAATTAATTAAAAGAAAGGCAGTCCCTGACCATAAGGAGATTACAACATAAAGGGGGGTAAAGCACACAATAGGAGGTAGAAAAGCAGGTAGGGGTGTACCAGGGTGTACCCAGTATGGGGACATTTTGTTCCATGGCTTTGAAATCAGGAAAAGCAGCATACACAAAGTGGAGGTATAAATCCTCTGATTTGTACTGATTCACTCTTTAATTCTTAAGACACAACCTCTAAGAAAAAAATACATGACACTAACTTCCTTTGAGGTTATCATCAGTTGTGTCAACAAACTATCTACAGAAGACAGCAATATGGGTTAAGTGACATTGAGAAGGGTGCTTTTCTTTCACATGTCAAAGAATATCCTGGCCAAATGGGATCTTGTAGTGACCTGAAGGTGAAGGCAACTGTTCCATTTAATACTGTAAAGTCAAGGTTTAAACCTATTGAAAAACTCTGAACTCTGATATAACATGGGGGACTCATATACTCTACTATTGTTATGGTTTTAGATGAAGTCACACTGAAACAACTGATAAAGACCAGGGATATCTCAAGGGATCTATTTAGTTCATTGGCCACAACCTAACCCTCTAAGAATCGTGGGGAAATACAGTCATTTTCCTAGGCTCAGGAGTGCAAAGCTAATGGGGGTTTTTACAATTAACTACCTTAAATTGCATGAATGTTTAATTTAGTTATTTGACCTTATTTCCTTAAATGCCTAAAACAATTAGTGAGATATTTTCTGAATCTTTGATTATGTACTACAATAACATGAACACTAACAGAATTTAAAACACACAATCTACAGAAATGTATACTGTTAACCTGTAGCTATTTGATATAGTTCCGTATTTGTAATGAAAATTGATCAGTATTTAAGCCAGACAAATTGCATTCATAGTACATAGGCATTAGAAGGGTAGTAGATATCTTTCAGAATGACTTTATAGATGAGATTTTATAAATTTACTTTATAGAAGAGATAACTAAGACTCATAGAGACGAAATGTTTTGCCCAAGGTCACACAGGCATAACAGTGAGGTTCTACTCATTCTGATATTAAAGTATTTCACTTTATTTAAGTATCATTTGGATTTGGTGCAGTGAAAAAAAGAACACAGTTCCTAGAATCAGGAAAGATATGGGTTATGATCCTTCTTCCAATATAAGCTGTGTGACTATGATCATTATTTCATTTCTCTGGGCCTCAGTTTCCTCTTCTGTAAAATGAGGATAATGACATCAGAGAGTTGATTTAAGAATCATTTGAGATGGTATATGTAAAAAGCCAGGCAGCTAGGTGGAGCAGTAGATAGAATGCTAGGCCTATAGTCATGAAGACTTGAGATCAAATCTGGTCTCAAGACACTTACTCTTTGTGTGACCCTGGGTAAGTCATTTAACTTTGTTTGCCTCAGTTTCTTCATCTTTTAAATGAGCTTGAGAAGGAAATGGCACTCTGGTATCTCTCGTATCTCCAGTATCTCTACTGAGAATACCCCAAACATAGCCACAAAGAGACAGACCTGATTAAAAATGACTGAAGAACAACAACAGTATGTAAAAAAGCTAGGCAAACTTACAGCAGTACATAAATGACAGTCATATTATTTTTCATAAGAATGATTACATACTAAATGGAACCTTAGTGGCATAAGAGACTGATCTGGATTTCCCATAGCCCACAACTGAAGAAAGTTTTCTTTCTCAGGATTATTCCTCATAAATTTTGAAAAGAAACTCAAAATTAATGTACTACTAACAATGAGCCAGCATTAGCATTTTCTTTAAGTCAAGACACATATCTAGGTTCTCCTGCCCCTCCATTTATTTATTTATTTTTTTAGGCAACTGGGGTTAAGTGACTTGCCCAGCTAATAAGTGTAAAGTGTTTGGTCTGAGGTTGGATTTGAACTCCTGACTTCAGGGCTGGTGCTCTATGCACTGTACCACCTAGCTGCCCCTCCCTCCATTTATTCTGAGAGTTTGTCAACAGGTATTTATTAAGCACTTACTATGTGACGGACACTGTTCAAAGTACTGGGGATACAAGGAAAGGTAAAACCAATCCTGCCCTCAGGGAGCATACATTCTAGTGGGGAGATAACATGTAAACAACTAGGTACATAAAACATATAGAGAAAGCAGAGGGAAGGTAAACAAAAAAAAAAAAAAGGAATACTCCAGCGGGTGGGAGGACAGAGAAAATCCCTCTGAAGAAGGGAGAATTTCAGTTGAGACTCTAAATAAACCATAGAAGTCAGAATGTGGAAGAGCCCCTCTTTGAGGTGTGTGTGTGTGTGTGTGCGTGTGTGTGTGTGTGTGTGTGTGTGTGTTGGGAGGTGGGAGTGAGGTTGTTACATGGTCTGATCTACTCCTCAGAAAAATCTCCTTAGGAGCTGGGTGGAAGATGGATTAGGGTAGTTGGAGACTGGAAGCTAGGAGACTAGTTAGATGTCTATTTTCAATAATCCAGCTAGAAGGCAAGGAGGTTTTGAATTAGGCTTGTGACTGTGAATAGAGAGGAGGGGATGCATTCAAGAGATGTTGTGAAGGTAGAAATAACAATTCTTAGGGACCAATTGTATATGTGGTACAAATGAGAATGAATGGACAAGGATGACAGTGAGGTCACAAGCCTGGATGATGGTTGCCTTGGACAGCAATAGGGAAGTTCATAAAAAAGAGGGCTTGGTTATGGCTTGGGGACATCATGAATTGTTTTGGACATAATGAGTTTGAGACACAAATCAGATATTCAATTCAAGTATTTGAAGAGGCAGTTAGTGATGTGTGACTGCAGTTCAGGAGAGAGATTAGGGGATAATTTGTGCAGAGATGATCATTGAAGCCACGGGGTCTGATGAGATAACCAGAGGAGTTAGTATAGAAGGAAAAAAAAAAAAGAGAAACCAGGACACATTCTTGGAGGATACACATACTTAGTGCATATGATATAGAGGAAAGATCAGCAAAGGATTATAAAAATGCATAGTTGGGCATATAGAAGAACTAGTAGAAAATAATGTCATGAAAACCTATGGGAGAAACAGTTTCAGAAAGAGGAGGAAAAGGTGATTGATAGTGTCAAATTATGTCAAGAGGTTGAGAGGATGAGGACTGAGAAAAGTTAGATTTTGCAATTAAAAGATTATAGGTAAATTTGTAGATGGCAATTTCAGTTAAACAGTGATATCTTTAGCTGGGCTGCTAAGGGCTTAGAAAAGTGAAAGGAGAGGAAGAGAAGACACTGAGTATAAATGGTTTTCTCAAGCAATTTAGCTAAAAAGGAGAGGAAAGATATAGGATGGTAGTGAGCAGGGATGGTAGCATCAAATGAGTTTTTTTTTAAGGATAAAGAAAACAGCAGAGAATAGAGAAGAAAAATTGAAGGAAGATGAGAGAGAGAGAGAGAGAGAGAGAGAGAGAGAGAGACAGAGAGAGAGAGACAGAGAGAGGGAGAGAGAGAGGGGGAGAGAGAGAGAAGAGACGATATTAGGGCAATGTATTGGAGAAGTTGGGAGGGAATGGGATCAAGAGTACATGTAGAAGGAGTTGCCCTCAGAAAGGGATCTCTTCATCTAAGACTGGAGCAAGGGAAAGGAGAGTGGAAAAAGATGTGTGAATCATGTGAGATAAGGAAAAGAGGAGAAGAGGGAATTCTCAACAAATGTTCTCATTTTATTTTTAGTGAAGTAGGAGGTGAAGTTACTTGCTGAGAGGGTCAAAAGAGAGTTGGGGGAGGAGGTATAATTTGAGGTTTGAGGAGAAAAGAAAATGTTTGGAAAATGTTTGGAGAGAGAGATAGAAAATTGATTATGGAAGAATCTTGCTGCAGCAAGGGCTAAGTTGAGATCACATGATATAAATTTATAGTGGATCCATAGCATGGTTTCACGATTTCCTCTAGCTCTATGCAGCAGCATATGAAAAGGGGTGAAAGAGACAGATGGTTGGCGGAATCCTGCAGTGTTGATTGGTAAAGTGTAACTGGCCATAGGATAATAGGAAAAGGTTTGTACATTTGATAAAATGATAGAAAGTACCTAAGCTTTGTAGAGGGTAAACATCATTTTCATTTTTGCATCCTTGGGGCCTATCTAGCATATTGCTTTCCACATAGGAGGCACTTGATAAATGCTTGTTGAATCAAGATGAATCATAGATTTTATGCTTGGAAAAGATTTTAATGATGATCTAGTCCAAGACCCATGTTTTGTAGGTGAATCTACAAAAGGCCCCCAAGGTGAAGTGACTTGCCAACGCAGCCTGGGCCCATTGTCATCAATGTCTCTGGTCTTTGATTGGAGGGTTATTTCTACTGTGCTATATTCATAGGTCTTACTATCATTGCTTCGATGGCTTATGTTCAGTTTCACAAGTGTGTATAGAAATACTGATTGAACTGCTTCTGTTTTGGTTCAAGATTGTTCCTGTATGGCTATGGATAACATAATAAAAATAATGGACCCCTTAACCTATCTGCACATTTCATAACACTAACAATTTGGAATAGGAAGATCTTAGAGATTAGATAGTCACAAGATCATAGATTCAGAACTAGAAAGAGATGCTAGAGGGCAAAGACTCCAAAGTCTTCCTTTTACACATGAGGAAACTGAGCCCCAGAGTGGTTAAGTGACTTATCAGAGGTCATGTAAGTAGTATGTAGCAGAGTCAGGATTTGAACACAGGTCTCCCTGTCTCTAAATTCAGGGTTCTTTTTACTTTATTCCTTAAGGTATTTTTAATAAGAAACATATCATTACCATATGAATTTTTATTTTCACTCCAAAGGTCTTTGTTGTTGTTGTTCAATTGTTTCAGTTGTGTCTGACTTTTCATGACCTCATTTTGGATTTTCTTGGCAAAGATACTGGAGTGGTTTGCCATTTTCTTCTCTAGCTAATTTTACTGATGAGGAAACTGAGGCAAACAGAGTGACATGACTTGCCCATGATCACACAACTGGTGTCTGAGGCTGTATTTAAACTCAGATCTTCCTCATTCCAGGCCCAGGGCTTTATCCACTGTGCCACCTAACTTCTCCCAAAGGTCTTTACTTAAATGCAAAAAACAAACAAACAAACAAACCCAAGAGACACAAGCAATACTTCATATTTGGACAGTGTGTGTGTGTGTGTGTATGTGTGTATGTGTGTCTGTCTGTCTCAGAATCACAGTCTTTTAGAACTAGAAGGAATCTCAGCACAGCCCATGGCTTGACCCCAAGGGGGACATAATCTGACCCATTCTTATATTTCTTATCCTCTTGTTCTCATGCATTTGTGACCCATCTACACTAGCCTACTTTCAATTCCTTGAACAAAACACTCCATTTCTAATCTCTTTGTTTTGTTATACCTGAAATGTTTGCCTCCTATACCTGAAATTTCCATTCCACTTCAGCTTCTTTGGTTGGCTGAACCCTTCCAGAATTAGCTTGAGTTCAACCTTCTACAAGAACCTTTTCCAGTTCCCTCAACTGCCAGTGTGTTTCCCTCTCAGATATCTTGGTAAGTATCTGGTAGTTTCCATATTGTCTTCCCAATTAGAATGTGTGCCTCTTGAGGTCTCAGACATAGAAGAAAACTCTTCGTGTCCCCAGTGCTTAGCCTGGTACCTGACACATAATAATTAAATGCTTGTTGACTTACTGACTGACTGTAAAAGAAAATCATAGACTTCTGTCCAACACAAATGCACCACCCTACACCCATTATCTCTCCACTTAGCTCCCTCCCATAATTGTCCTCCTATGGTTTCTCTCAGGCTCTGGTGCCACAGGATAATTTATATCTGTGATCCAGGTATCCACAGCAACACCACAGACAAAACTCCCTGTCCATCATTCTAACCCCAGATCTGGTTCCCTAAATCATGACAGCAGTGGACCTTGGGCTTTGGGTCATAGGGCAGTGGCCAGTAAATAAGAGCTTCCTTCCCATTAAAAAAATTCCTTGGGAGAAAGTGAGTTGCACAGGAAAAGAAGGCATGGAAGGGTTGTTATTTGCAAAGAAAGTCTCATTACCCTCCCACCCCCAACTCAGCAGTGTTCTGAACTTCCCTATTACTTTTGAGGGCAGCACCATCCCACAGTTACCCAGATTCACAGCCTCAGTGTGATATTTAGCTCCTCAGTCTCCCTCTCTTCACATATACAATCAGTTGCCAAATCTTGTCATTTCTACCTACATAACATTTCTCACATCTGTATCCTGTGTACTCACTCTCCTTCAGACCGTCATCACCTCTCGTGAGGGTTATTGCAATAGCCTCCTAATTAGTCTCTCTGATTCAAAACTCTTCCTAGTTCAATTTACTCTCCACACATATGCCAAAATGATTTTACTTAAAGTGAAGGTCTGAGCAAGTCACTCCTTTACTTAACAAACTCCAGTGTTTACCTATTAACTTTCTCTCATCCTTTGAATATTTATATTTTTGTAATTTTTAAAATGCATACCTATTAACATTTTTAAACATTAATTTATAAATAATTAAATACACACATATTTGGGATGGGTAATATATTTTTAACTGATCAGGTTGTATAACCAAGAAGTGTGGAAACCACTAATTAGGCCAACACTTTGCATTTGCTCCTCTGCCTGGCTTCAACTCCAGGGAACAAGATGTACCTCCCAGGATAAGGTCATTACTTTTAATCTCATCACCAAGCTGTTTACTCAAGACTTGATTGACACCATCTCCCTCAGCCTCCTCTCCTCTTTGACTGGAGTGCTGGAAGGCAAAGTACCAAATTCTTCCCAATGACTTCCTTTATAGAGGGCAGAAACTGAACTCTCAGCTCCTCTTTGCATCTGCTGCTCTGCCTGGTTTCAACTACACAGAACAAGATATCCCAGTGTGTCCAATCTCTCATCTCCATATCCTTACCTCCTTTCATGTGTTGTTACCTCCTTTCATTAAATCGTAGGCCTTTTGAGGGCAGAGACTGTCTATTAATTTTGTAAAGTGCCTAGCATATAGTAGATGCTTAACAAATGTTATTGGGTTGGATTTATTGGATAGTACTTACAAAAGAATACCCATTACAACATGACAGGCAAGTGGTCATCCCTCCTTTGCTGTAAGATTTATGGAGATGGGGAACCCACCACCTTCCAAAGCAAACCATTACACTTTTGGATAATTCTAATTGTTAGGAATTTTTCCTCAAATCCAATCTAATGCTCAGATTATCTATCTATCTATCTATCTATCTATCTATCTATCTATCTATCTATCTATCTTTCATTGATCTAAAATATCTCTACACCTTTATCTGTTAATTAATTATTCACTTGATGTATGTATCATCATCTATCATCCATCTATCAAATTATGCATATGCTACATATGGTACTCTATGCATATACATATGTACATACATATATATCTATATATATACATATATACATATATATATATTTATGTTGGAGGAGCACATGATGCGACATTAAAAAATGGAACCTAAGATATGGGTTGGGCCGTTTTGCTTCTATTTTTACAGGGAGTTTGTTCTACCCAGTCTTTTAAGGGAAGGAAAAAAAAAGATTATCTCATTAATACCAATATGTGGTTTCTTTTTGACAAAGAACAATTTTCTTGATTAAACTAGGCTGTTGCACTTAAAATATGAAGTCAGTTGCCATAGCAACAGCTTTACTTTGACACACAGCTTATCTTGTTTTAAAGAGAGCAAGCAGCAGCCTGTTGTTATGGCAATGGGAGATCTAGCACTCCCCAACATGTCCACCCCATAAAAGGGGGGGGAACCATAAGACAGGAAAATATAATTAATCCCCTGCCTTCACTCTTTGCATCAATAAGAATTTGCTTACCTTTGATATCATTCAGAAATCATCACAGGGAATCTTTTCTTTTTGTAGCATCTAGTCCTGCAGTGAGAGCCTGTGTCCTGGGTACATAGTCAAGGTTTACCCTCTTTTATTTATTAGCTATAACAAATAACATTAACACCATATTATGATTGTGATTTTCCTTATGGGAGGCAAGAAATCCAAAGTTGCGATCACCATAGCAACTGTACTTATTCAGGCTCCAGTATATAGGATGAGAATGTTTTATTTTTATCACTTAAAGCATGAACATTTAACAGTGTGCAATATGATCAAGTTATTGGATTGGTTAATAAGTGTCCCTTTACTGGCTTGCTTTTGTTTATGTAAAATTTCTACAGGTACATATCGTTAAATGCCTAATGATATTCAAAAACTAAAATGACACTAAATACAATTTTCAATCATAAACTGAGTGTAAACTTGAATGCTAATTGCTCTGAAATGTTAATAAATTTCTGAACTAAATGATTCAATTTCACTGGCCCACAGGAGAGAAAAAAATATGAACTCATTTTTTCTTTATGTCGTTCAGGAGGCAGTTCACTTGATTATAGGATCATGGATCTAGAATTTGGAGAGACCTCAGATTTCATGTAATCCAATTATCTCATTTTCCAGATGAGGAAATTCATCTACCCTTGTTATATATTCTCTTTATGGCATGATTGAATAGACCTTTCTAACTGTTGAATGACCTGTGAGTGCCTCATTTCATTCAAACATTGAATCTGAGCTAACAGGTGTATCAGGTCTGAGTCCCTCATAAATGACAACTCATGACCTCTCATTCAGTGCCCCTTCAAGTTCAGGGCTCTTTCCATTACACCACGTAGTCTGTTTCACATGACTATCTTAGGTTTGCTTATTCTTCTTCCTAGTTTATGCTCTCTAGATAAGCTCCTTTATCTCCTCTGATACCAACACCATCCTGGTACAGGTCCTCATCACCTCATACCTGGGTTTTTGCAATAGCTTTCTGGTTAATCTCTCCATCCCAAGTCTTTAACCTTTCCAGTCCATCTTCCACTCATCTGCCAAAGTGATTTTCCAAAGTGCAGGTCTCACCATGCCATCCTCTTCTTACTCAGTGACTTTCTATGACCTCCATGAGCAAATCTAAAATCTTCTGCCATTCAAAGCTCTTTGTATCTCCTACCCACATGCCCTACACTTCCAATTTTCTTGTAACTCACACTTCCATGTACTCTGTAATTCAGTGACACCAGCCTCCTTGCTGTTACTCAAAGAAGACAGTCCATCTCCTGAATTGGGTCATTTTCACTGCATGTCCTATATCCTAGCATAATCTCCCTCCACATCTCTGCCTCCTGGCTTCGTTCAAGTCCCAGCTAAAACCCTACCTTCTACAAGAGGCCTTATCAATTTCTCTTAATTATCATGCCTTCCCTTTTATTAATTATTTCCAATTTATCCTGTATATAGCTTGCTTGTACTTAATTGTTTGCATATTGTCTCCCCCATTAGACTGGAGCTTTTTAAGAGCAGGGACTATCTTTTACCCCTCTTTGTATCCCCAGAACTTAGCACAGTGGCTGGCCTACAGAAGTTACTTAATAAATGTTTATTTACTGACTATTTCATGCTTGGAGGCAGTTAGGTAGTTCAGTGGAGAGAGGGCTAGACCTGGAGTCAGGAAGACCTACGTTCAAATCTGCACTCACACTTACTAGCTGTGTGACCCTGGGCTTAACCTTAACACTTAACCTCTGTTTACCTTAATCCACTGGAGAAGGAAATGGCAAACCATTCAGGTATTTTTGCCAAGAATACCCCATGGACAGTAAGGGCCATGGGATCATGGAGAGTTGGACATGAGTGAACAACAACAATTCCATCTTCTCTGGGTTTCTAGGGCTATATTTAATAAGCATTTCAATCATACACGTACATTTTTACAACTTAACTTATTTTCCCCTACCACACTTTTTCAGTTTGTGGTGTTGTAAAACTTGCAAGTAAATCACTGTCTATAATGATAATGCAAATGCTCTTTGAATATAGTAGGACAAGATTAATATGCGCTCATTTATTATCAATGTTGATATGCAGTTACGTTACCATTACATTCCGAAAAGTTTGCAGACAATTGGTATTGCCCTAGATCTCCTCGTTTATAGAGTATAGGTTTGAGGGTCTGTTGATTGGATTTAGCTAATGACTCATTTTCCACTCTGACATTTTCCTTTTTAACATGTTAGTAAAAATTGTGGCATTTGAAAGTGACTGTCAAGATTTTGTAGTTTAAATATATATCCCTTATATATATATGTATATATAATATAGATATTTTAATATATATTCTTTCTATACATACACACACACACACACACACACACACACACACACACATATATATATATATATATATATATATATATATATATATATATATCCCTTTAATCTCCCTATTCCCTCCAAAGTGCCTTTGCTTATAGATTTGAGTGAGAAGAAACTTCTACTTCCTGAGTTAGCCCTTTCAACTTTTGGAAGGTTCTACCTGTTAGAAAGTTGTTTTTTTTTTTTTTTTACTTACATCAAATATTAACTTACCTTCTTACATCCCCCATCCATTACTTTCATAAAGCCAAACCAAAGACAATCTTTCTTCTACACAAGAGCCCTTCTTAATGACAGCTATCAGTTCTTGTCTATTTTTTTCAAAATTGTCTCTTGTTCAAACTGAACATCCCCAATTTCTTCAGTTGCTCTTTAGAAGGTATGGTCTTGAGACCTTTGATCTTCCTGGCCTCCCTTCTTTGGATGTGTACCAGTTTATTAATGTCCTTTCTCAAATGTGATGCCTAGAACTAAACATGATACTCTCAGAATGATCTGAAGAAGGTAAAATGCATCAGGATTATAAAGTTGTGGGGGAAAAGCTCTTATAGTAGTGTCTCTTACTTTATAAAACTTTTTTATGATATATTAAAATGTTCTTCAGGTGCCACATCAAGAATTGTCTAGAAAAGAACAAATCCCACCTTCTTGTTTAAAGTCCTTAAGAAACTGCATCTTCATGTTCTCTTTCTTTTGCCCTTCCTTAAATCTGATTACATTCTGCTCGAAAGAGGTTTTCCTTTGCTGGTGTGATCTAAGCTAAGAGAACCTTCATTGGAATACAGTTTCTCCAATATACTCTCTGGGGAAAATAAATTTAACATCTCTTCCCCTCAGTTTTCTTATCTACAAAATGAGAAGGTGGCAGTAGATACTTTTAATGTGCTCTCCAACTTTAAATTCTGGGATTTTGTGATGCAGTTTAATCTCTAAATCATGATCCTAAGAAACCAGTACAATTACGAGGCTATGGCAACTGGGATTATGCCCGAGGGGCCAAACTTAGAGGGTACTGACAGCACTTAACAGTCTTTCAGCAGAATAAAAGCAATAGAGTTTAGCACATAATTCTTGAATTAGTTTAAAAAGGAAGCTACTAAAGGGCAGAATAAGGTGAGCTGCTGGTATCCTAGGGTTCTGTTATTCCCTACTGTTGGGTAATATTCTACCTCTATTCCCCAATTGATAGTTCACTTTGTGCTACCTAAATAGTTTATACTATTTGCTCTAGATGCAGCAATTTCTAGCTCTGTTTCTGTATTGAACAGATGCCGTATTATGATCTAAGTCAGTATTTTCCTTTGCCAGAACTTCTGAAGATGGGACAATTCCCTTGCTCTTGCAAATTGCCTTATAATCATTATCCTCTTTCTTGGATTAGGAATAATTAATGAAATGAGGGAAGGAATATTTAGGTTTCAGACAACTCTTTGAGATCCAAATTGCATGCAAAACTCTGATCCAATTTCTAATAAAATGTGGTAAACTCCCCAGTAATATTTCTCTTACAATTTATTCATTCATTATGGGTTTACTTACTTTCTTGTCATCTTGAATACCTTCCAATTGGTCTTGCTTATCCTAGAATTTTAATTAGATTTTTATTATATCTTTTGTTTTCACATCACCTAAATTTCTGTTTCCTTTTTCTTCTCCCTACCTATGATCCACCCTTTATAAACATGGCCACAGAATTGTTGCCATTAATTGGCAAATGGGTTAACACAAATAGACACTTTTCTTTTTAGTATCCCTATATTGTGTCTCAAATCAATGTTAATGAAGGTATTAATCTAACTGAGCATGTTCTACTGTAAATTAATCATAGTATTTATTTTTAAACCTCCCTGCAATGGATCAGACCACATAAATTTAGGAGGAAAGACAATGGAAACACCTATGAAATAGAATAAACCTATGCCTCCTTATCCCCTAACTTTGCCTTTTAGTTTTGGATTTATGATTTCCTTCAAGTAGAGACTTCCTGGTACAAGGATCCAGATTCACAACTCCTTGGTGATACATAGTTTTATATTGCAGCATACAGCCTTATAGTGTCTGAAACTTGAAGAGGTTAATTGATTTAATTCCATTCACATGCTAACATATGTAAGAGCCAGGACTTGAACCTAGGATTTTTTGACTCTAAAACTTGATTTTGAAACACAAGGCCACTTTACCTGTCTGCTTACTCCCTTATGTTGGTACTGGTTAATTCATTTCATGAAAGAATAGCTTTTTTCATCTGACCTTTCAAATATGGTTATGATGTCATTATATGGTCATAATATTCCACAAGTTTTATAACTGCCATTTCTTATTTGTTCCTCAACTTTCATTCCATTCAGTTATATTCCTCCTGACTTTAATTTGATCATTATCAAACCATTCTTTCTCTAGTTGCATACCTGAGAACAATAACACCAAAGAGTTTGTTTATTATGCATTTCCTACAACTAAAGACTTCTTGGATATTGGTTTCCTCATTCATGAAATGAAGGAGATTGGACTAGATGGATGAAATCTGAAGTCTCTATTAGCTCTAAAGTTCTTTGATTCTATCTGAGCTTGTAGTCCACTCTCTTTGTAGGTCAGTTGATCAACGAACAGTTTATTAAGGGATTACTATGTGTATGATAATTTGTATGTGTATGATGCTATACTATGATAAGCTCTAGGAAAAAATAAATTCAAGCAAAAAGAAAGACAGTCCCTGCACTCCAGGGGCTTACTTTCTAATAGAGAAGACAATACAGACTGCTTTATGTAGTGAACCCTTTAGCTGACCTCAAAAAAGCAATTTTTACATAATATAAATTTGCCGCAGGACATGGGGAAGGGAAGGGGGCAGAAAGAGGGTCAAGAGCCAGTGGAAGGAGGGGAACTGGTTCAGGAACACTTAGGGACCAGGCACAGAAAAGCTAGAGCAATGGTTGGATCAGGGCCAGCCACATGGGGGCCTGGGAGGGTGGCAGACATATGGGGGCCAGACATGCACACAGACAGAGACATAGGAGAGGATGGGGGTGGGGGGCAGAGCCAAGACGGTGGAGTAAAAGTAGTGACTTGCTTGGGCTTTCCCCCAAACCCCTTCAAATACCTGTAAAAATGACTCTAAACAAATTCTAGAGCAGCAGAGCCCACAAAAAGACAGAATGAAACAAATTTCCAGCCCAAGACAACCTAGAAGGTCAACAGCAAAGGTCTGTTGCACTGAGCTGAGAAATAGGTGCAGTTCAGCTGGGGCCACGCTGGTAAAGACAGGGACGAGCAAACTCAGAGCAGGCCTCCGTGGACGGAATCAAGGGGAGTTGTGGTTGTTTCCAGACTTCTCAACCCACAAACATCAAAGACAAGTCAGAAGGTCAGTGGGAAAGGACTGTCAGACTTGGGTAAGAGGAGGGAGATCCAGTCCTGGCCCTAGTACAGCATCAAGGTGGTGGCCACAGTGGCAGTGACTGCTCCCTGAACTCTTGGCCCACAGTTGGTGGGAGGCTCAAGCTGCTGATCAGAGGGGGATTGCAGGGATCTCTTTGTTGGTGCTGAGGCAAAATTCTCTTGCTTTGCCATGTTTGGATCTGGGTCACAGAGTTCTTGGTGGTGGTCCTGGGGCAAGGAGAAGTGCTGGAGTGACAGAGCTTGTGGCTGCAGTAGAGAGGGAATCCTCCTCACAGTTTCAAAGCAGAAAAGAGTCCTTGTGATTACTCATAGTCCAGAGCACAGTCCAGGAGATGAGTAAACACCTCTCCTTAGATCATACCACCTTGGAAAAACTGAAAATTTACAGGTCCCTAGAAGTACCTCTGAAAACAGCTGCACAAACTCCCCAAAGCTTGGGACAGAACATTCTCCACACTGGAAGCAGAGCCCTACCTTCACAAAGAGTTTAAAAGTTAAGTAATTGGCTAGGAACATGAGCAAACAGTGAAAAAAAAAAACAAACTCAGAATATAGAATCTTACTTTGGTGACAAAGAAGATCAAAACACACATTCAGAAGAAGACAACAAAGTCAAAGCTTCTACATCCAAAGCCTCCAAGAAAAATATGAATTGGTCTTAGTCCATGGAAGAACTCAAAAAGGATTTTGAGAAGCAAATAAGAGAAGTAGAGGAAAAATTGGGAAGAGAAATGAAAGTGATGCAAGAAAATCATGATAAACGAGTCAACAGCTTGCTAAAGGAGAGCCTCAAAAAATACTGAAGAAAATAACACCTTAAAAAATAGACTAACCAAAATGCCAAAAGAGATCTAAAAAGCCAATAAAGAGAAGAATGCCTTAAAAAAGCAGAGTTGGCCAAATGGAAAAGGAGGTCCAAAATTTCACTGAAGAAAATAATTCCTTAAAAATTAGAATGGAGCAAATGGACGTAGGAGAGGATAAGTGACATGATATATGGGGTCAAGGTAACAGACAAGTGGTCTATGAGTGTGGATGGATGGAAGATAGACAAGAAACAGCCAGGTTGAATGGGGCAAATGTCTCCTCTATAAGTGCAGGAGGTCTTAAACCAAGCCCCGCCCCCCTCACCTCATGTCTCTTCACCTCTCTCCCAACCAGTGCCTATGGTGGTGCTTTTTCCACATGTCTGTTCTGCTTTGCCTTAAAGGTTTTTTAAGAGTTTCTTGCCTTGCCTCGCCTTGTCCTTGCCCTGCCCTGCCCTGCCCTGCCCTGCCTTGCCCTGCCTTGCCTTGCC
>NW_020954562.1:19853025-19904774 GCF_900497805.2 Vombatus ursinus | reverse complement strand
TGCCCTGCCCTGCCTTGCCTTGCCTTGCCTTGCCTTGCCTTGCCTTGCCTTGCCTTGCCTTTCTCTTTTTCTTTTTTTTGATAGGAGGTAGGAAGTAGAGGGGAAGAAGCTGATAGAGAGGATGGTGCTATAGGTAAAATTAATATATGTACTTTCTGGTAAAGCTGAGTTTTTTCGGAACTCTTTATGTAAAGTCAAATTTGCATAATGTGAATTTACATAAAGCAAGAACTGTCTGTACCTATATTAAAGCTGAAATTGGGAAGGAGAAAATTCCTCATGGGGGTGGGTATGATGGAGAAGTTTAAGGGAATGCAGCTTGGTTAGAAATGAAGAAATGGTTTCTTTAGGTGCCCTTCTTAAATGGAAGTTCTGGGTGGTAGTGGGGAACCCTCTACCCTCCAATAAGAAGAAGGGATCCCAGGGAACAGATGATATTTCCAAGGTATGAGTTCCAGGGCTAAGGTGTTCTTATAGGTTAAAGAAATTCCTGAAATGTGATGGAGAAGTACAGAGATGTGCAGTCTGGTAGCTTGGTGGTACCCCCAAATCCTTATATATCTCCTCTGTATTTCTCATTTACCCTATCCATCACTCACGGACAACAAAGAGGGATTACAGCAGTCTGTATAAAGTCATCTACTTGACATAAGCTTTATTTCCTTCCTAATGAAGTATTCCTTTCTCCCTTTACCCTTTGTGCTTTATTTAGAAAGAATGGTAACAGATGTATCACGGTTTCACATATTTGGCAGTTTCTTCAAATCTACTTTTAGCATCACAGCAAGTTCCTGTATTTTGTATCTGTCACAGAACACTCCCTTAACAATGGAGTATGAGATAAAATTTGCAAGCTTTTTCCTCAGAGATGAAATAGATGGTCAACCAGAATCAAGAGTTATTAGAATTAAATGTTCTGATGCTCCGATATATTTAGACAATTGCTAATGAGCTATGCCATAATTTAAAGTTGATGATTTCACTCTTTGCCAATATCAATTAGCATTTAATAAACATTTTTAGTATAGTAGATACAGGAAACACATAATTGCTTTCATTTATAATTCCAATATGGATATGGTAATGACATTTGGCAATATTGGAGAAAAATCTTGTTTTTTCCAGTGTTAAATTATTCACTAGATATAAATTAGTAAACTTGGAAATGGCATGAATCCAATGAGAGACATCTTAGTTAGTTTTTAAGTGCAGTCAATGATTGTTCAGGTGTACTGAAAGGACCCATGTTTCAAAAACAGTTTATACGTAATTGCAGAAATTCTGATGAAATTTGACTCAATGAAAGTAATGTAACATTATACTATTTATTCTCTTCTGTACAAATACCATCTTAATGGAGACTATCTCATGACAGAGGAAAATGTATATTTTGTGACCAAGAAAAATATCTTTTGGATTGAATTTTCAGTTCCAGAATTTTTTTGTAATTGCTTTTTTAAAAATATTTTTATTTATTTAATTTTTAACTTATGGAATAAAACAAATGTTTCCATAACATAGTACAATAAAAAAGACTGATTGCACATGAAACAGCAAATTTATATGTACAACTTCTTATACTTTTTTTGTTTTTTGTTTTTTTTGGTGAGGCAATTAGGGTTAAGTGATTTGCCCAAGGTCACACAGCTAGAACGTGTCAAGTGTTTGGTCTGAGGCTGGATTTGAACTCAGATCTTCCTGACTTCAGGGCTGGTACTCTATCCACTGCTCCACCTAGCTGCCCCTATTCTTTTTAAAATATATAAAAAAGGTATCATGTAAATTTCCTGTTTTTCCTTTTTTCTCCTTCCCCTACCCTACAGATGGCTAACATTAGACACAAATATGTGTATGTATATGCATATATGTATGTATATATATATATGTGTGTGTGTGTGTGTGTGTATGTGTGTATGTATATTGTAAAATCATTCTATATTTTTATTTATGCATTCTTTCTCTGGATGAAGATAGTATCTTCCTTCATATGTCCTTTGTAGTTAATTTGGGTGTTTGTAATAGTCAAAATTACTTATTTGCTCAAAGTTTTTCTTAAAACAGTATTGCTGTTAGTATATACAATGTTCTCTTGGTTCTCTCATTTCACTTTTCATTATTTCATGCAAGTCTATCCATAATTTTCTAAGATCATTGGGCCTATAATTTCTTATAGCACAGTGGTATTCCATCACAATCATATACCACATTTTTTTATTTCCTATATAACTTCTTAATTTTTCCCTTCATTGAGAGTCTTACTATCTTATGATGTATGTGGGTGTGTGTGTGTGGGTGGGGGGGGTGAATAGAAAAGGTGAGGGTGAAGAATGTGTAATCTGGACCCAAAATTTCATTGGTGTGAGGACTTCATACTATAAAAACTCCATTGATGTATATCATCAATTATCTATAAACTCTGATTTAGGAAGTTGTCTAGGTAATGGAGAGGTTAAGTAGTTTGCTTGCATCACACAACTAGTGGAAAGAGAGAAAAGACTTCAATCTAGATCTTCTCGAGTTCAAGACAATCCTCCTTCCAATAAGTCTCTCTATGTGCATAGTCTCTTAATTTTAAAGGTGTACCTGATTCACTAAATTACACAGGGTTTCTATGGGTTTTTGTTTTTTTTTTTGCTTTTAAGACTTCTCACCAGTAGAACTAAGACAATGGTTGAGATGTCCTTGATAATAATTTTTGTTATAGCACAATGTGATATGCGTATTCTTAAAACACAAATCACCATAAAGAAATATAAAAAAATGGAGCTAATAGAACCCTTCCAGGTTGAATAAATAGACTTGAAGACAGCCTTATTTATATTCTGATAAGTCAATTGGCCATTTCTTTTTATTTCTCTCCACATTTATATTGAATATTAACTCTAGTTAGTCTATCAGAACATATAACTTAGACAGACACTTCAAATGTGAAATGAACTGAACCCAGCATTGAATAGGAGACTGAACAGGTTTGATTTTATTTGGGAATTTATGCATTATTTTCAAGTTTCCAAACTGCTTATATGATTCCATCTTTTCAAAAATCTTTGTTTACATGCATAACTTCAAATCATGATGATCAAACCATCATGATATTGAATAATCAAAAGTACAGGTAATTTAATGAGCAGTCGGGAAATGTATGCTCTGTGTAAGTGGGGTATATCCAATTCCAAATGATGGCTTGTGTATGAGAAGGCACCAAAAACACACTATCAAAGATTTGTACAAGAACGGAAGCTGAAGCTAACTATGTAACAGGAGCACAAGAAAACAGAAAGCTTGGACGTGAACCGGAATCTATGCTATCTTAAAAGATCAGGAAGAAAATCTTCACTTTGTGGTAGATCATTTAAAGAGAATTTATGAATTCATTTGAAAAATGATCAGTAAGCAAATGATTTTTAAGCATGTGCTATGTGTCAGACATTGGGATAAGTAAAGGGAATAAACTAATTCCTCTCTTCTCTCTATGTTATCCTTTAGCAATTTCAATTCTGGAGAAGAGCAATAGATTGGTTTGACTATAATGCAAAATGTGTGAATGCAAAGAATGTGAAATGAATCTGGAAATGTTGGTAGAAGTCAGACCTTGAAGGGCTAAACATTTTATTCTGCATAATTTGCATTTGATCCTAGAGGCAAAAAAGAACCTTTGAAGATTTTTGACCAGGAAAAGTGATATTGTCAACTCCATGCTTTAAGAAGATTGATCAGGCAGCTGCATGAAGAATGACTTAAAGGGGAAATCAAAAGTGAAAGAAGGTCTCTTAGAAAAGAAGTGTTGTATAGTTAATTGTATGAGCAATTTGAAATCATGAGACTTGTTTTCAAATCTTGCCACAAGCACGCACAATGTTACTGAGGGCAAGTTTCTTCATATGAAACTGTTCCCTCAAATAAAAATGCACTTAACAAAATAATTTCTGAGACAAATATGCTCCCAATCCTCAAACCTGGAAGAGATGAAGCAGAAAAAAATATTGACTAATATCACTAATGGATATTGATACAACAAAATTGAATAAGATATTAGCAGACAGCTATAATAATATATTCAAACAACCATTCACTATTTTCAGTTTAGACATATCAGGAATTCCAGAGTATGTCAAGTTTAGATAAATTATGTTTACAATAAATCATCTTAATAAAATTAAAATCATGTCAATAGAAGCAAAGTCTATGAAAAAATCAGCACTCTATGTTAAAAATGCTAAAAACCAAATCTTAAAGAATCAACTAAAATCTACCTGAAATAATTAATAATTTTAGCCAAATTGTGGGACATAAAATAAACCCACAGAAATCATTGGCATTTGTATATACCACTAACAAAGCCCAGCAGCAAGAGATAGAAAGAGAAATTTATTTAGAGTAACTGCAGACAGTATAAAGGATTTGGGAGTCTACCTGGCAAGACATACCCAGGAACTACATGAACACAATTACAAAACACTTTTCACAGAAATAAAGTCGAATCTAAATAATTGGAAAGACATCCCTTGCTCATGGGTAGACCGAGCTAATATAATTAAAATGATAATTCTGCCTAAATTAATTTACTTATTCAGTGCCATACCAATCAAACTATCAAAATTATTTTATAGAGTTAGAAAAAATAATAACAAAATTCATCTGGAACAGCAAAAGGTCCAGAATATTGAGGGAATTAATGAAAAGAAATGCAAGGGAAGGTAGCCTAGCCATACCAGATTTAAAACTGTATTATAAAGCAGCAATCATCAAAACTACTTGGTACTGCCTAAAAAATAGAGTGGTACATCAGTGGAATAGGTTAGGTATGCAAGGCACAACAGTCAATGACTGCAGTAATCTATTATTGGATAAATCCAAAGATTCCAGCTTCTGGATTAAGAACTCACTATTTAACAAGAACTGCTGGGAAAACTGGAAAATAGTGTGGTGGAAACTAAGCTTAGATAAATCTCTTACACCTTATACCAATATAAGGTCAAAATCGGTACACAATTTAGACATAAAAGGTGATGCTATAAGCAAAATAGGAGAATAAGGAATAGTTTATTTATCAGATTTATGGAGAAGGGAATAGTTTATAACCAAACAAGAGATAGAGAACATTATTAAATTCAAAATGGATTATTTTGATTATATTAAATTGAAAAGTTTTTGCACAAACAAAGCCAATGCAACCAAGAGTAGAAGGAAAGCAGAAAGCTGGGAAATATTTTTTACAGCCAGTGTCTCTGATAAAGGCCTCATTCCTAAAATATATAGAGAACTGAGTCAAATTTATGAAAATACAAGTCATTCCTCAATTAATAAATGATCAAAGCATATGAACAGTAAGTTTTCAGATGAAGAAATTAAAGCTATCTATAGTCATATGAAAAGATGCTCTAAAACACCATTGATTAGAGAAATGTAAATAAAAAGAACTCTGAGGTACCACATTACACCTATAAGATTGGCTAACATGACAAGAAAATGACAAATGTTGGAAAAGATGTGGGAAAGTTGGAGCACTAATGCATTGTTGGTGGAGTTGTGAACTGAACCAACCATTCTGGAGAATAATTTGGAACTATGCCTAAAGGGCTATAAAACTGCATATACTCTTTGTTCTAGCAATACCACTGCTAGGTCTGTATTGCAAAGAGATCACAAAAACAGGGAAAGAAACAACTTTTAAAAAATATTTATAGCGGTGCTTTTTGTGGTGGCCAAGAATTGAAAATTGAGGGGATATCCACCAACTGGAGAATGGCTGAACAAGTTGTGATAAAAGAATGTAATGGAATACTATTGTTCCATAAGAAATGATGAGCAGTCACATTTCACAAAAACCTGAAACGATTTATGCAAACTGATGCTGAGTGAAATGAGCAGAACCAGGAGAACATTGTATACAGTTATAGCAACATTGTGTGATGACCAACTCTGAATAGACTTAGCTTTTCTCATCAATGCAATGTCAGGGGTGAGGAATCTGGAGCCTCAAGGCCACATGTGGCCTTCTAGGTCTTTGGGTATGGTTGTTTGACTGGGTCTAAGTTTTACAGAACAAATCCTTTTCTTAAGGAGATTCATTCAGGGACATTTGGATCCAGTCAGAAGGTTGCACTTGAGAAACTAGAGAGCCACATGTGACTTGGAGGCCACAGGTTCCCCACTCCTGATCTAAGACAATTCCAAAAGACACATGATCCAAAATGCTATCCATATCCAGGGAAAGAACTATGGAGTCTGAATGCAAATTGAAGCTTACTATTTTCTCTCTCTCTCTTTTTTTTCTTTCTTGTGTTTTTTTTTTCCTTTTATTCTGATTCTTCCTTTGCAACATGACTAATGTGGAAATATTCTTAATATGGTTGTACATATATAGTCTATATTAGATTGTGTGCCATCTTGGGGAGTGGGGAAGTAAAACAGGTAGAAAATTTAGAACTCAAAATCTTACAAAAGTGAATGTTGAAAACTAAAAATAAAAAAAATCTAATTTAAAAATTAAAAAACTGCTAAAACACATAGTATCAAAAGAACTTATCCTTAATGCAATGAAAATTATCTATCTAAAATGAAAAGCTTAGAATAATTTGTAAAAGAAACATGTAAGAAACAAGAACTATAACTTTCTTCTCTCCCCCTCTTCCCTCCTACTCCTTCCTTCCTTCCTTTTCTCCTTCCTTTTATTCTTGTTCCTTCCCTCTTTCCTCCTTCTCTCCCCTCTCCCTGGCTTTCTTCATTCCTTCCTTCTTTCCTTCCTTCCTTCCTTCTTTCCTTCTTTCCTTCTTTCCTTCCTTCCTTCCTTCCTTCCTTCCTTCCTTCCTTCCTTCCTTCCTCCTTTCTTTCAATTCAGAGTTTGATGATCTGTATCCACTTCTTCTGGGAAGAACCACTAGTATGTATTGGAAAGCGTGCCTGACTTACAGTCGAAAGAACACTGGGGTCAAAATATCATCTTGGACACTTGCTAGCTATACAGAATATGCAAGTCACTTAACCAATTAAAATCTGTGTCTCAGGTTTTTTTTTTCTTTGTAAAATCAGGATGACAGCTCCATAATATATATGGAATGCTTTATGAATTGGAGCTATTGTTATTGTTATCACTTGTATAAATGTTTTTCAATCTACTTTTTAACAGACAAATGCTACCTGAACATATCTTAACAAACCAAATAATCCCCTTTTAAAAAGGGACCAAGCACCCATCCTCCACCCAAAAAGAAGAAAAAGAAGTTTTCTGTGTAATGTACCACTGATTACTTAACCGAGTATGTAAGCACTTCTATTGATTGCAGCAGTGAATTCTACTTCTCACTATATAATAATTAGAGGTGAGCCAAGAAATGTAGATGATGGCTCCTGACTGAAAAGGGAAATAAGCCATCTTTGCTGCCTGTGACATCTGGGATGGGAGGAAGGAAGGGGAGGTGATGCATTGTCACATAAATCTCTATTATGATTTGTATTTTGGGAAGTTAACATATGGAATACCATTTGGACTGGTCTATGCAATGCGGGGTGGCAGGCAGACTAAAACCTGAAGCGTTTCTGATGGCAGGCTGGAAAGTTCCTGTTGCCAGGAATCCTAAGGGAATCATTATCTTGACAGCTGAATGTGAATGTCCTGGGCTCCATTCTTCAGTCAACTTGGGTTGTCAGACTTAATCTGTGAAATATCAGGTTGAAGGAGAGGAAAAGAAGTGTGAGAATGAAAACATGATCTGGTAAGCCCTCACCAGACTTCATTCTCCACTGGTATTTATTCTTTGGAACCAATGAGTCATTGGCATGGCTCATTAGGTGCTTCTTCTATGCAAGTAGGTCTGCTTTGCCTACTGTGAGTGGGCTGGGGCTAATGAAGCTAGGATATGACAGAGTTTTAAACCACAAGCCTATATCTGCTAGGCTTGTAGTCTCTGAGACAGATGGAGAACATATGAACAAAACTGAAGAGAACAGAACAATGAACTTTTGTCCTGTTTTTATCTTCCTCCATTCTTTCCCCAAATCTTAGATAATTACCTATTGGTCTTTGACAGCCTTAACCCTAGGTTATGCAGAACTAACCACATTCAACAAAATACAGATTGCTCTTTCTCAGCAGGCAGAGATGTTTGCTGTGGGAATTATTCTGGCTCGCAAATCTTTCTCTTGCTGTGCAACTGACAAACAGAAGAATCTCAGTAAATTCATGGCCTAGATCCTCAGCCTTTCTGATTCACACACACACACACATACATATACATACATACACACACACAGGGGCTTTGCCTGGAGTTTCTGGGTAACTGAAAGTTAAGCTTATCCTTCTAAAAGTGTTAATGGATTAGTCACCAAAAAAAAAGTGAACTTAATCCTCCCCACCATACACATCACTCAATTTATCCTTTCCAAGACATCATCTGTAATCATTTCAAGGTGCTCCTTCTAAATCCAGGTCAATATCAAGGTTTTGTGTGGAGCCATGGGAAAGGAAAACACAGGCAAAGTATTTGCCTACTAGCCTGTATCAAGTCCTCTTCTTGAAAGCAGGCATCTTGATGGTACTTGGGTGATCCTACGCAGCATTATCAGAAGTGCCTAGTGCCCACAGAGTGGCTTTGAAATCAGCCTGAACAACTAGAGAATAAAATTTCTTTCCTGGCATTTCATGTTGGTTGGATTTATAATATTCACAGAAGGTGAAATGTTGCATCCTGTATAGGTAAGGTTGATGCAGAAATCTATTACCAGAATTTTAATGACTTTTGTCCTCCAGTGATTCCTGAATGTGTTCTCCCTTCCCACCCCTAACACCTCGTGAAGTTTATGGCTAGTGAACAAGTGGTGGCATAGCCTGTAATTGAGTTGTGAATGATTATGAAACTGTTCACATTTAATTATTTAAAAACTGAGATTGTATGTGAATTTTCCCCAATTTTTAATATAGAACTTAGGGAAGCGTAGATAAAAATTTTGTCTGAATTGATAAGATTATAGGATCATAGAAAAGGACCCCAGAGGCTCTTTAGCCTAATCATGCCATTTTAGAGATGGAAGAAGAAAGATTCCATTAGAATTCAGCATATTCCTTAACTATAGATCTGGCCGAGGATCTCCTCTGATCGATAAGCTTCAGTGATTCCTTCTTGCCATTAGGATAAAATACAAACTCCTCCGTCTGTTGTTTAAAGGTTTAAAGGATGTTTTGCAACCTGTCAGCAAATGATCTTCCCAGGCTGCTTTCAAATTACTCTCCTTCAGGCACTCTGAAGTTCATTCAAATTGGTCCGTTGGCTTTTGTCCTTATTCAACATTTCCCATTTCTGTACTTTTGCACACTTGGTCCTCCATGCCAAATATGTCTCCTTTTTTCACCTCCCACATTTTGTAATCCCTAGCTCAGTTAGAAGCTCAGATCATGCATCTACTTTTATGCAAAGCCTTTCCTAAACACACCTGAAACTACATTGTATTCACTTTGCATATATTATAAATGTACTTATCATTGGTTCATCCCAGTTGAATGTAAGCTTCTGGAGTGTAGTTGTTGCAGGCTTTTTTTTTTTTTTTTGCCCTTGTACACAGTGCAGCACCTTGCCTATAGCAGGTGCTTAATAAATGTTTTGAATTGAACTGAATTGAATTAATTTTGCTTTTCCCCCAAAATCATTACTATGTGACCCTTGGCAAGTCACTTAACCTTGTCTACCTTAGTTCTTCATCTATAAAATGAGCTGGAGAAGGAAATGGCAAATCACTCTTTGCCAAAAGAAACAAAAAAACAAAACAACAAATGGGATCATGAAGAGTTGGACACAACTGAAATGATTGAACAGCAGCAAAGACATTATTTCTCAACGCTGTAAACCGTGTCCTTTGTTTTTCCATGAAGGCAATGAACATGCCATGAATCTTTCATTCTTGAACCTATTCTGTCTCACCTGTTAAGGTCAAGAAGCAGTTACTAAGTGCCTACTAAATGCAAATAAGGGTGACCTCAAGGACCTTACATTTCTCTCCAGGGATGAAGGAGATGCAATATTCATAAAGATATATAGGTGGTAGCACCTAAGTTGAATTTTGAAGGATGCTGAAGACTAGAACCCATTTCCAAGACCACTGACTGAAATCAGAGTTTTAATCTTTGGCTACAGGCCAGTGGTTTTCCATGTAAGAAGATAACTGCAATCAAATTCACTGGCCAAATGAGTGAACTGTGCCAGACCTTGTCATACACACACACATACATATGTATACACATACACACACATATGTAACATGCATTATATGCATTATATGAGTCTTTAAAACAGAGAGAATATACGCTCAATCACTCTATCCTCAGAGATGAAAAAGAAAAGAAATTAAAGGTGCCTTACACCCACTATTCTTTTTAGCTTTGCAGGGAAGCAATCATAATTTCTGATAGTTTGCCAGAAACCACTCTAGTGCAGGCTGTGATTGGACCACTAGGCTAACTAGACTCAGAAAAGGGGATTAATTTGTTTAATGCCATAGTTTCAGTTATTTTAAAATGAGAATAACCTAACAGTAGTAACACAATTAGAAAAAGACATTTGCAAGGTTAGCATCATCCCAAGGAAGTCAGTCCAGTTTTCTGGAACTTCTGTGTTAAGGAAATATACTCACCTCAAATTAGAAGTAGGAGAATAACTTTCCTTGGAAGCAAAGTTAAACTGATAATGAATGTGCTGCAATGATAGTCAGAACTTTGTTTTATCTTTATTTCTGACTTTGTATTTAGTTCTTTATTCACCATGCCATGAGTAACAGACACTTGATAAATGCTGATAGCATTATTGGAAGGTCATTTCTCTTTCTTTTCTCCCTTTAAAAGTTTATTTTCTTGCTTCCATGCTTGATTATAGTGAAAATTATAAAGCAGATTGATACAATAAGTTGAAGATGAATTACTCAATGTTAAGTTATGTCAAATTGTAGTGTTTTATTTAGTGAGGTATCCATGAAACATTTATAGAAATGAAAAAAATCCTATAAGAGGTGTCATTTAGAAGAAACTATACTCTGTTGGTTTCTAGTCCTTGTTCTGCAAATATATAAGTGACTTTTATATAGCTACTTAATCCCACATGGGTTTTAGTTTTCCCCATATATACAATGAAAAGCAGACTAAGAGCTCACCACCCCACCCCCCACTGAACTCCCAAGAAAGTACTAAAATTATCATAATGTGAGAATTTTGGACTAATTTTTAAAAAGAAACCTTATGAGTATTTATTTAAATATCAATTTTGAAACAATGCTCCATTCTGAAATATTTTGCATTATTCTTATTTATACCTAGTTATAATTCAGGCAAACTCTCAGTCTATTCCATGTTAGATCATTAAATGATTATAAAACCCTCATGACAGTTGATCTAGTGCCAGATAGGATAAAACAATTATTATAACATGCTAGTTGTCATTTTACCTGATGAGATAATATCTAATAAGGTAATAATAAGACATAAACAGTATTTAACTCACCTCCAAAATCTTCTGATCAGTCCAAGGGAAAAAAAAAACCCTCCCTGAAGTAATTAAGATTATGAGCCCACTAAAGCAAGGAACCCTTGGTTGATCCACTTAAGAGAAGTACCTTATTTACTCCTACCTCTCCTAGATTATGGAAGCCATCAGACTAAGAGAAGGAAACCCTCTATCTGATTAATAGAAATGTTTTTGACTAGTTGGAATAGTGTGGCACAAGCAGTATGGAATGGCTTTAGGAAGATTGATATTCTAAAAGTTGTGATTATTGTTCTGTTTGAAGAAGAAAACTGTTAGCTGAACTGTGGACTAAACTCTGAAAGGCAGTCCAATCTCTTGTTCAGGAACACTAAAAATTGGGACTCCAAGATGGCTGCCGTTAGAGATGTTTCCAATGAAATGAGGGGACTGTCAAACAGAAAGGTGCTTAGATTAGAAAACCTATGAATTCACAAAGTTAGTTTTGATAAGCTCATGCCTCAAATAGAATTTTCTTCTGTATTTTCTGGCATTAAAATCCAATGGTCAATTCAATTCAATTAAACAAGTATTTATTAAGTTCATATAACATACAAGAAGGACACTGTCTAAGGCATTAGGGTCAGAAAGAGTTTTGTGAAAGGTTGGAATCAGATTTCTTCTTTTATATCATTTGATTCCTTATAGTTGATTTATTTGGAAAACAAATTTGCATCTGCAATACAAGGAGTGCTATTCACTTTAAAATGAAATCTGAAGACTGTAGTAGCAAACTATATTTGGTCCTCTCTCTTCATGAAGAACAGTAAAGCTAACCATGATTCAGGCATACTCTCAGTCTATTCCATATTAGATTATTAAATGACTACAAAAGTCTTATGGAATCCAAGCCTTACCACAATTGATCTTAGCATCAGACAGAATAAAGGAATTATTATAGCTTACTAGTTGTTACTTTACCCAATGTGATAATATCTAATAAAATAATACCAAATGATATGTTATTTGTAAAAGCACTTAGCACAGTACGTGGCACATAGTAGTTATCTTATAAATGTTTGTTTCCTTCCCAATACCTGTCCTATAAAATTGTGAGTGAGCATAAAGGATAAAAATTCTAACTATGGTTGCCAATTAGATGCAATCTCTGACTATTTTATAGTAAAAAAAATCTGCAAGAATACACACACACACACACACACATATATGTACACTTATTTAATTATATGTATATTTCCATTATAATTTTCACTAGCACTATGACATACATCTATGTGCATCAGTCCTTACAAGCATTATTGTTTGGAAGGTAATATATTTGATAAGACTTCAAGGTGGCACTTCCCATGCCAGGACTTAGTAACATGAATTAAATTCTTTTAATAAAATTTAACTAATGCCTTTTTTACACCAAATCTTTGCCAGCTATAATAACCTCCAACAATAATTCTTCCCTTGCAATAAAGAAAAAAGGCAAAAACCAATCAGTGCTGTGATTATGTCTGAGTGAATGCAACATTTTGCACTCATAGTTTGCCATTTTACATCTGTCTGCTGAGACAATGAGGGTTTATTACATTACCTATCTTCAGGACCAATATCATTGAGTACAATTACTGAGATTTTGGCTTCCTTTTAGTGCCTTTTAATTTACATCATTGAATTCAAGACAATGAATAGAGACTCTGAATTAGATATAAGGAGAGAGGATGAAAAGACGGCCTGATATCAACCAACAAGGATTTATTAAACACTGATTATGTGCCAACCACTGATTATGTAAAAAAAAAAAAAAAAGCAAAGATCTGGAGTCACTGTCATCATATAGCTCACATTTTAATTTTCACATGCAAACAATGGTTTTTCAATACATCAGTCCATATATCTTCATGTCTTTTTATGGTTTTTGAGTTTATCATATCTTTATAGCAGAGAGATATTATATTCCACTCTTTTGTAGCAGCTTGTTTAGTCATACCCCAATTTATGTACCCCCACAACATATTCTATTACTCTGCTACTACAAAGATTGTAGCTAGCAAAATTTTGCATAGCTCACATCATTGAGAATGCTACTGGTTTGTGTCAGGCATTTTGCACACTTTCCTACCTGTCCCCAGGGCTCAACAGATCACAGTATAAAATGTTTAAAATGAAATGTGTGTTCTAAGGTCATTCTTTTAGACCCTTCAAACTGCTTGATTTCTTTCCTGGAGAGAAAAGAGTCAATATAGTGATATGTCCTGTCACAGGAAACTACTGTACTTCTAACTGGAACTTTCTCATTGTCTGATTAACTCTTTCTATCTTAAAAAACTTTACTTTTATGGAGATTTCCAGAGAATTGTTTTTGATTTCTCTTGGTCGGATAGGGGATAGTAAGAGTAGAAGGGGAAAATGGCATTTCCTAGAATCATGTTCAGAACAGTAAATGATGAACAATAAAGATGAATAAGGTACAATTACTTCTTCACATTTTGGAACATGAAGCTTAATGTAAAATTAGAAGCTTTTGTAAATGGAGGATATAGAAAAAAAGAAATACTTTGCCTTTGTTTTGATAATAAGGAAAACAATCACATCTCCATAATGAAAGATGCATTTTTGTCTCTTTCCTTGGTGTGAGATTCCTTATGCTAAAATTTAGTAAATGTAACATAAATGCCACTTTTTATCATCAAAAGTTTAAATAGCATTTTAAACAGAAAGCACAAATTAAAAACATATTTTCAATGTTCAATTTCACAAATATTGATTAATCTTCCATGAAATACAAGGTATCATGGTAGGTTTGAATGATGTAAAGATAAAATTAAACAGCACCTGAGCTCAAGAAACTTACATTCCACTGGGCATCAATGTGGCATAAAAGATAGAACATTGAATTTGGAGACAGGAAGATGTATTTGAATTACCAGGCATTACTAGCTGTGTGGTCCTGGGCAAGTGACTTGACCTCTCAGTCTCAGTTTCCTCATCTACAAAAGGAGGATAGTAATAATATCTACTTCACAGGGCTGTTGTGAAGATCAAATGAGCTAATATTTGTAAAGTGTTTTACAAACCTGGAAGTAGCACATACATGTATGTATTTATATCTATCTACATATCTCCATCTTGTCTATCTCTATCTATCTATCTATATCTATCTATCTATCTATCTATCTATCTATCTATCTATCTATCTATCTATCTATCTATCTTTCTATCTAGCTATCTTTCTGTATTATTCCTCTTCCTATAGATTAACAGATAAAAAATTTGTGGAGAAATTTGAGAGGAAAAAGGCCAGTAACAACCAGAAGCATCAAGGAAAGCTTCACATAGCTTCTCCACATTTCACAGACCACTAGGTTCCTAGGACTTAGAGGTAAAATCCAATGCATTAATTTTACAGATTAAATAGCTAAAGCCCGTAGAAATAAATGACATTGCTTCCTGTAGGATCATAGCAAATCACTTTTCCTCTCTGCACCTCACTTATCTATTATTTAAAATAAAAATGTCAGATTAGATCAGTGATTTCTGAGAACCCTTCTAATGGTAAAATGTGCAATTCTATAATTAGCAGAGACAAGATTTGAGGCTAGGTCATCAGACTCCAAAACTGGCACTGTTTTCACTAAATGCTTTTGTCACCCCAATAGAACCAAATAATGATGATAATTTGTTATTTCCTAAACTCTGTGTGTGTGTGTGTCTATGTGATCTACCTTAAATCTGGGATGGAAATTGTTCTCTCTAAAGTGAGTGGTCATATTGATTCCTTTCACTATATAGAGAAGTAACATGGTGTGTAGAAGTGGATAGATTGCTGCAAACAGTGTTAGAAAGACAGAACTTCTAATTCCATCTTATATGATTACTCTTTATGTGATTCTGGGTGAGTCACAAACTCTGGGCCTCAGTTCTTCCATCTAAAAAATGAGGAAGTTGGACTCAGTGATCACTAAGATCACTTCCCAGCTCTAAATCTATGTCCAATTTCCAAGTGGAGCACTCTGTCTGTCCACACAAAAAAGAATGCCTGTTGCCTGAACAGATATTTAGCTAGATGGACAGTCCATGGAGATGATCCAACAGTACATAAATGTTTGACAGACAGTGCATATGAACAATGAGTTGAGCCTATAATGAACAAAGAAAGGGAACAGACTGGATTATATTTGGGAAATCTTTCAGTACTTTTAACAACCCCAAGAGTCTCCCATGAAGCAAAACCCTATCATCTCAATACCAATGTTTGTATAGTGATGCTGTTATGTAGCTTAATCTTGGTGTGTGTGTGTGTGTGTGTGAGAGAGAGAGAGAGAGAGACAGAGACAGAGACAGAGACAGAGAGACAGAGAGACAGAGAAAGAGACAGAGAGAGACATAAAATGGGAGGGGAGGGGAGAAGAAGGGACGGAGGAAGTGAGGGAGAGGAGGAAAAAAAAGGAGGAGATGAAAGGAGAGGCCCAGGGTTTGTGACTCACCCAGAATCACATAAATTGTAAGTGTAAGAGATGGAATCAGAAACTCTGTCATTCTAATACTATTTGCAGTGATCTATCTACTTCTACACAGCATGGAACTTCTTTAGTAAAAGGAATCAAGAAAAAGAAAAGGAAGGGAAGGGAAGGGAAGGGAATGAATCCAGCATAGAACCAACTGGTTTGACTTGCTCAAACATTTGTTCTAGAAGTTTTCTTATGTATTAGCAGGTTCCAACAGCCATGACACCTTATATATTAATATCGTATGGATGTAGTTGTAGCTTCTTCAAATATTCTCATTATTCTTTTGCATGAATGAAATATCTACCTTCTGGAAGCTCAGAATCTATTCTTTACAGAAGATCCCAGCTGTCAAGCCACTCAGTGGGTGGCTAGAGCAATGCATGTGAATAAATCTGGCAAAGGCTATTTAAAACTAGTAGAGAGTTGGTGGTAACTTTTTTTTTTATTCCCTTGGGCATTAATTAAGTAAAACATTTGCAAGCATTCCCTCTTGCAGAATTATTTTTCCCCCAATGTACCAAAAAACTTCAAACTGTGAATGTGAAGCACAGTCACATTGACTTCTAATCACTCTCTCCTAAACACCAAGGATCTGGATTGTAGTGAGCTTGTGAAAGATAGTTACACAGAGATTCTGTCTATTAGCATGAAAATGAAATGGATACAAATATAACCTAGTTATTTTCTAATATTCTTTATCTTCCTTTTGAAAACACATGATCAAAATTAGAGCATGTCACCCCTAGAGAAAACATATTGCTTTTATTCCTTTAGGTTTAGAAAATTGACTAGTTTAGATATGTTGATAGCAACTGATAACTTCTCATTTTATCCTATATGCAAATAAACAACAAAGAAATCTTTGCTATCTATAATGAGTCTATGGACTTTCAGATCTGGAAATAAATGTATTTTTTACAGTAAGGCTAGAGTTGGAAATAAATGTATTTCTTATAATAGGGCTAGAGTTTCCAGTAGAAGATACTTTACTTTTGTAATAATAAACATGCAGTGATCTAATCTAGTCATTTATGTGATCTTATTGCTAAATGAAATGGTGGCCCTTTGCTTTCATTCAATTTTATGGCTTCATAACTTTTTGCAAACACATTGTCTGTTTAGCAGACACCAAACTTCTTCATGTAAGTAAAATCTGACAACCAGCCATTGGCCTAGATTCTTGCTTTTCTTTGAAGTCCTATTACAAATTGCTCAGACTTCAGCACACAAAGATGGTACAATCTAAAGGAAAAACAAGGTTCATTTTTCAATGTCTTGAAGTTGAAACTGGGAATTTAAAAAAACATTATTTGGCTCCTCCAAAATCATTTTCATTCCTGATGGTAATTACATCATAGATGATTTTAATAAAGAAGATACTGGCAAAGAGCCATGACTGTGTAATACTTAAGTATGAATCAAGTGGAAATGCAATGTATGCTCTGCAATCATATTTTCAAATAGACAATAACCAGGAACATAATCTATAATAAATCTACAAGTTTCTGTTATGAAGTTGCAATATGATCACCATTGGGCCAGATTCTTCCAATAGTAATATCCTCAGACTGAGTTCTTTTGCTCTGAATATTAGTGTATTTTTAAGATAATTTGTATGTTTAAAGGTGGGGAATCTGGGCAGAAGCTAAAGTGAATAATAGAATTAGATTAATTGATATTATCTCTTGAAAAGGTGGCATATGCTGGAAGCTAATTCCTATTAATTCAGGCAATGTTTATCATTTAACAATTCTTATGCTGTGACTATAGTAACACCAAGAATTGTGCTTTTGATATCTATCCCTAATGCAGAAGCTCTTTTGAGGTATAAATTAGGATTGCAGAACAGAGGGGTCCACTCTGGATAAGGTCTAAGTGAGAGGGCCTAGATTTCCCCAAATGGATTAAAACAATTGGATTCCTTCTGGAGTGGCCATAGACTTTGAGAGAGGTTACTATAAGCCCATCAAGGCTAGGGATGAGATGAGCTATTTATCTTTTTGGGGAATATTAAATACAATGTTGGATTCAATGTTGAATTAACATTGGGAAATTTCCTCAGCATAATGAATGGAGGGTTGGACTTGGAATTAGAAATGGGTCAAATCCCAGTTTTTCCATTGACTAGGTAAGTGACTTTGGCTAGGTGTTTTAACCTCTGTGAGCTTCAATGTCCTCCTTTGTAAAATAAAAAGCATAATACCCATTCCGACTGTACCCTGAATTTATTGTGAAGATTTTAAGTTAAATACTTTGGAAACATTGATGTGATATATATGTATATGTTGATATATGTACATATGTGTATATTTATATGTTGATATATGTGTGCACATATAGAGGCATATATATACATACAAATACATGTGTATGTATGTTTGTATCATATATCTATCTGTTTACCTATCTAGGGGCAATGAGATTGCGCAGCAGATAGAGTGCTGGGTCAGGTCAGGAAGACCTTAGTTCAAATCCAGCCTTAGATACTAGCTGTGTGATCCTGGGCAAGTCACTTAACATTATTTGTCTCAGTTTACTCATCTGAAAATGAGCTAGAGAAAAAAGTGGCAAGCCATTACAGTATCTTTGCCAAGAAAATCCCGGAAAGGGTCATGAAGAATCAGAAATGACTAAAAACCACTAAACAACAACAACAGCAGCATCCATCTATCCATCCATCCATCCATCCATCTATCTATCTATCTAAAGTTTCTACTATGTGCCAGGCACTGTGTTGAGCACTGTTAATAATAGGAAAAGAAACAATGGAGGAATAAAAAAGTTCATATATAAGTAGATGCTACATGAATAAATAATGAATAATGGAATAGTTACATACAGGGGAATATTTATTATATAAGGGTTAGTTAACACTTAGAGTAAGACCACCTTTCTGTCTGACCTTTGGGCCTTCTCATCTCTGTTCATTCAGTTGAGTCAGTATCCAAAATTTGGAAAATGTGATCCTTTTTCAGTATATATGTAGCTTTATGTTAGATAATGATAGTTAACATTTATGTGGTGACATATACATAGATAGGTATGTATTACCTCATTTAATTTTCACAATATCCAAATGAGAGGTTCTATTATCTTCATTATACAGAGGAGGAAACCAAGGCTTAAAGATATTCAATGGTTTGTCCAGGTTCACAGAGGTAATGTCTGAAGTGGAATACAAATCCAGTTCTTCCTTACTTGAAGGCCACTGTGCTCTCCATTATATCATGGGGCTGCCTCATGGTAATTGATAAAAATGATAAAAATTCCTTAACAGCTAATTGACATAGTGGATAGAAGATTGGACCTTGGCACGTTTAACAGCTATGTGACTCTTGGAAAGTCATTTAACTTCTCCCAAGCTCAGTTTCCTCATGAGTAAAATGAGTACAAGAATAGCTCTTATCTCCCAGGGTTGCTGTGAGTATAGAATGAGATAATATTTATTAAATGCCTTACTTAAAATGCTATATAAATGCTTGCTACTATTGTTAACCCACTTTTACTAATCATAAATGATACCTTTGAAAAATTACATCACCCTTCTTCAACCTTATAGAATGGAATAAGAATAATGACCCTAAATGTCAGAGACAATCTCTGAAGACGCTTAAATTTTAGGAGTTAGTCTTAAGAGTCTTATGAATAATTTTGTGCTATTCAAAGCATTGCAATAGAAAAAGATGACCCTTGATATCAGTTCACCATTATCTTAAATAGGTAACATCCACTTCCAGAGCATTATCCTATTCAAGTCTTGCAGTAATGGCTAACTTTATAATTTGATTCTCAAGATCTTCTTTTTAATTAAATATTTAACCAAGCCTATTTTTTTGATTTAAGTTAAGATAAGGAAATCTTAGTAGTTAACTTGTTATTAAGTGACTTGCCAAAGGTCATTCTATTAGTAGGTGGTAGAACACAGCAAGGAACATGGACCCTTGAGCTACTATTGAATTACTTAAGCCACTGAGCCATACCACTACCCTGCTGCTCCATTATTCCACTGGGCAAAGAACAGTGCTTTTTTGAATCAAAGCTCATGCAGCCTTTGTGATGCTTAACATTTGTAATTAATGTGCATGCCATTCCCTGGGGACATTTTGCCATAGGTCATCACAACTGGACCCATGTAGATAATTAATCCTGATTATCACCAAATGTGGTTTGTCTATTGATTGGTCCAATGTTCATGTAGAAATAATTGCATATATTTCCATTTCCTCAGAGGCAGATTTATAGCATATTTGAAAAACACTAATCAAAAGAAAGTGCTATCACTGGGTCATTAGAAATATTTTCACTGTTTATTGAACAGTGTTAGATGGAGCCTGGAAGGACTCTGAGCCATGACGAGGTGAGATGATGGCAGTTTGTATCTGCATGACAGAAGTAGAACTAATAAAACCTAGATAATCTTACCTGATATGATCAGTTCAAAAACTATTAGATAAGTAACTACTGTTTGCAAGGCAAGGTTGTGTCTGTCACTCATACCGGCAGTGGAACTTTGAGCAATTCCCTTAACCTTTCAGTGCCCATAGGCAACTCATTAAGGCTTTAAATTGTAATTGCTGAACAGCTGCTGATATTTGGTAGTAAAGGAGTTTCCTCACTGGGAATTCTCTACTCCAAGGAAATCTCAAGTCCAGACGAATATACACATGTGTATGAATTTCTATATGTATGCATATACATCGATTTGTATACATATATAGTTGTAGTAATGGATTTGTATGTATAGGTTTATATATACATGTACATACATATATATGTGTGTATGTGGTATGTGTGGGTCTATGTGGGGTATGTGTGTGTAAAAGCAAGGCATTGTATTAAGTGTTGAGGATACAATCACAAAGAAAAAAATAGTATCCTCTGCTCTCAAGGAGTGTACATTTTACTTGAAATGACATATGCACAAATTAGTAAGCACAGTGTGCATGTGTATATTAAAGTGATTTCAATACTTGTTTAAAAAAAGTAAAACTTGAACCTATTATCTTAATGCCAGTAGAAACAAAGAGTGAAATCTATTTTCAGCATATTCAGAGCTGGTAAGACTCAAAGAAGAAGAACCTTTTTCTACATTAAGTGTTTTTTTTAATCTTAATGAAACTGTCATTTTTTATGTGTGTTTGCTTATGCAGACCCATGTGCCAGGATATTACTACTTCCAGCCCTTTCATATTGTTTCATTCAATTTGAATTTATAATTATGAGTGAAAGACTTAGCTACTGTGATCAAGATAATGATCCAAGAAAACTCCAAAGGACCCAAGATGAAAGATGCTATCTGCAGCCAGAGAGAAAATTGATGAACTCTGGATGTGATTGAAGTATGATCTTTTTACTTTATTGTGTGTGTGTGTGTGTGTGTGTGTGTGTGTGTTTCTTTTGCAACATGGCTAATATAGAAATGTGTTTTGAATAGCTTCATATGTATAACCAATATCATATTACCCCTTCTCAAGGGGTGGGTCAGGAAGAAGGGAGAGGATTTGGAACTCAATTTTTTAATGAATTATTAAAAATTACATGAAATTGAAAAATATTTAATGAAATAAATAAAATATATTAAGAACAATTGTGATAAATGGACCACACAAAATTGTAAAGATTTTTGAGAAATTACTCATTTGTCTACTATATCTTATGATTACATTACTAGGTCTAATTGAATAGTTTTCTTAAAAATATAATTAAGCATCTCCAGTCATTTAGGAGATACCATGTACTGGGGCTTCTATTTGGTACACAAAAAATAAGTCACCTAAAAGATGATATATTATTTAACATCAACATAATACTAGGAAGTAGCATAATACAATGGATAGAGTGTTTGGACTCTGGAGTTAGATGATCTGGCTTCTAATTCTACCTCTAATGCTACACTGTGATTGATCTTGGGCAAGTCATTTAACCTGCTTGGACCTTGGTTTGATTATCTATAAAATTAGAGATGGGGTGGTCTAAATGTTTCCTGAGGTCCCTTCTGGCTTTTAATCTTTGATCTCATTTACTGGCATACAACTATGAAGTACTACTGCTAAGAAGATAGATAAGTTGTGGTTTTGAAATTTTTACAAGGAAATTAACTAGCCTTACCACTGTTATGGTGATGGTAGTGGTGGTTATGTTTTGTTTTTTGTTTGTTTGTTTGTTTGTTTGTTTGATTGTTTTTTTTGGTAGTCTTGCACATTGAATTATTGTAGAGCTCAGTATGATATCTCCTTTACATCCTTGCCCTGGGATTAAAGTGGGGAAGGAAAAGTTTACAACCATATTCTCCCCTTCCTCTGTTTTTTTTTTTGGACTAAGGACAAACTTCAGCAAAGACAGCTTCTAAAAAGTCTGAGTTGGAAGGTAGAAAGATGAGGTTTCTCAGTGATCTGTACTGAGCTGCCACCAATGTATACTTTGTATACTTTGGAAAAAGCTCAATTCTGCTATTAAACAAATATATGATATCTACATTTGTAAAATTGAAGCATATTATCATCATTAACAGTCATTAATTAATATAATGGAAAAATACTTTTGTATTCCAATAATACTCATGAATGGAATCCTAATTAATGTTTTAGTTATTCTCTCCTGTTATGGAAACTATCTGCTCATTTGATTTTCATCAAATCTATATTCATATATTCATAATAGATTCAACTATTTGGACTAAATTAAGTCAAACAAACAGTCAATTCAGTCAGGGAATATCCATCCTAGTCCTTGTTTGTAATCATGTAGAACAGTCAAGAAATGGATTGATTGAATTTTTCACTTTTTAACTGCTTGCTTTAATGTTATGATGTCATATCTCTGTGAATTCAATATAATATATGTAGGTCTATATATATACATATATGGTGGAAATGTGAGGGTGATAATTAATTGTGTAATGATAAACTTTTTCTGTTTTCACATCCTTCTAGTTAGTTCTTTTTAACCACTGCCTACAGGCTTATTCCCATCCAGGAGTGTTCTGGAGCCAGCTAGAATTGGTTCACAGAGGATTGTTAAATTTTCAGTGTGAGCTTTTACAGTTTGGAACTCAATGTCACAAATCAGGGCTTGATTTATTGTTCTGTTGATTTTTGAGACTTTAGAAAGTTATGAAGGATAGGTTATTAAATTTAAAAGTATGTCCTGAATACATTCTTCTTGAGAAACAGTTGCTAAAAATTTATGAGCATGCCATTGGCCCCATCCCAGGTACCTAGAGGTGTCTTGCCTCTAACCATGACAAATACAGAGTCCTTACTCATATATAGACAGTTTATTCTATCAACTCTCAGCCACTCTTTTTGCTAGTCCCACTCTAACCATTTATGATAAATCTATCAACTGGTATCTTGCTTTGTCTAGTTCAATCAAGCCCCCACCTTATAGACTACTGGGACTGAAGCTCTTCCCTACTCATCAAAGGCCTTTCAGGGAATTGGGACTTGTTTAAAAAAGAAAGTATGCTTCAGTCTGCATTCAGACTCTAGAAGGTCTTCCTCTGGAAGTGGATAGCATTTTTCATCATAAGTCATTCACAACTGTCAGATCATTGCATTGCTGAAAATAGAGGTCATTCACAATTGATCATCATACACTATTGCTATTACTGTATACAGCTTCTCCTGATTCTGCTCACTTCATTTTGCATCACTTCACTTAAGTCTTTCCACATTTTCCTGAAAGCATCCTGCTTGTCACTTCTTACAGAAAAATAGTATTTCGTTATAGTCATATACAGATGAGCAACGTATGACTCTTAGAGATAATGGGGTCTGCCAATGATCACATATCTAATCAGTCTTGGAAGCAGGATTAGTACCTAGGTCTTCTGAGTTAAAATTCATCTATTGTGCCATAAAGCCTCTTTCAAGCGTCTCTAAACAGTGGAAAATAGAGAGCTTGAAAGACTGCGAGTTTTGCCTTGATCTTCAGGGTGACAAAAGTTATGATAATTTTGGAATAAAGGATTAACAGAGTAAGTAGCATGCTGTATAAATGATACTGTCAGTTATGTTGAATAGAGATTGGAGATAGGCAATGTCAAACAAGGAGGAGGTGAAAGTAATTCAGGTGAAAGATTTTCTGGATTGCTTTGGAGGTTGGGTCAGATTATATGCTTAGTGGAGGTAAGTTGTGATATTAATAGAGTATAGATATTTTTTTGATTAGCAAAAGGATGCATATATACTCTTGGGGACTGGAATTGGTTAGCCCACATCATATTTGGAAAGGGGCAATCTTTATAACACCTCTATCAAGTGCTTGAAGAAGACATTCATAAATGGCAAACTCATCATCTCCTGAGGCAGCCAGTTCTTTTTTCGAAAAGCAGTTGGTCAGAAGTTGTATCTGACAACAATGAGAAGAGAACACAATGATGTCACCAAAAGACACCAGTCATTCTTCAGTATCATAGACACAAGTTGCCCTTGGATGTATGAACCCTGGACCTAAGCATTCCCACGTATGTGTCCATCTATGTGGTTCCTCTCCTACATGTTCCCTTGGTATATGCCCCTCCACATATGTACTTTGGTGGTATGCTCCCTACATGTGTGCTTCATCACAGTATATTTTTGCTACATATGCATCTTATGCATCTGTGAGTTTTCTACATGGATCCACATTTCCTGTGAATGGTGAGTGTATTTTGGGGACAATGTGTTTCAGCTTAATGAGGAAAATGTTTTCTTGCTATTTTTCTTGCTATACCACTTCATTTACTGTTTTTGCCTTAAACTAATTGTGTCATTTGGCTATCAAACATAAACAATATGGTGGGGGCCTGTGAGCTGTGGTTTCTGTTGATATAGAACCATGAAATACCTAGAACCTAGAGTATCTGGTTTTTTTTTGGGAAGGGGGTATTTTGTGATATTAGGAGGATGATTCTAGGAACTACAATGAGAAGCTGAATTATAGGTACACAAATTAAAAAAAAAAATGTGTGGCAGCATTGTGATTCCAAGAAGAAAGAAATCAGAATGAGACAGAATAAGAGAAACAAACTATTTTAAAGCATTTTTTCTCCCTTGGAAATTTACTCCTTTTTTTCTCCCTAGTCAGTTCTACTGGGTTATAGTTTTATATCTCCAAATATATATGTAACCAAAGACAGGTTGGTCTAAGCAGAATCATGAGCTGGAATCTAAAGTAATATTTTATAAGTAACTGCCTTCCCTCTCATTCTTCCCCTTGTCTCCATAGCAAATTGTTTTGTTGCCTTTCAAACACAATTGTAGGTCAGTGATTCTTCACTTTGATCACTGGGAGACTTTTCACATTCATTATGGAGAACTGAGCTGACAGTTGCTTTGGCTGCCCTGGAGATGCAGACAGAATTTTGGCTTGTGAGTTAAGGAATCTTCTTAGAAACTCAATGACCATTGGCTTTAGAGGTTGTTCTAATTCATCCTTCTCTGGGAACTAAAGGAACACCTTTACTTACCTGAGGTACTGAAGGTTATCCCCTTGGTGACTGACCTAATTTAAGATGTAAGAAAGAGGAAATACTTTGCACTTTTCCTAGATGAACATTTCAGATGCCCTTAATGAATGTTTTGGGAATTCTGAGGCCTGTGCACTGTAATTCAAAGCAATACAAGAAACATTAAATGGCTGCTTTATGCAAGGCACAGTAAAAGCTTAATGGATTTGTAGTTGGCAGACTCAGATTTGAATCCTAAATGTGTTACTCACTGTCTGTGTAATCTTGCATAAGTTACGTCATCTTTATGAGACTGTTTCCTCATTCATGAAATAAATGGTTTGATATTGCTCAATTAATCAATGAGCACTTATTAATTACTAATTTTCTGCCAAAACTTTGTGTTAGGTGCTTAGTACTGAGCCTGGCACATAATGGGTGCTTAATCCTAGTTGACTTGATTTAGATACAAAGACAAGTGAAATAGACCCTGATCTAAAGAAGCTTACCTTGTTATTGACAGGGGCAGGTAGAGTGGCAGTTATTGATCCTTAAGATCCCTTTCAGCTTGAAATTATATAATACTTCTTAATAATATTTCATAAGAAATATTATTTCAAGCTCATTAAGAGTGATGGGAATGTAACTTCATTTCGTGAAAAGTAAAACTCAAATTTGCTTAAGATCAATATATAAATTTGGGACAACATGTCTGGAATAAATAATATTTTTGTTAATATTTCAAGGAATTGTGATTTGGTCAGTGTGGACACACCCTCACCCTCAACCTCATAACTTTTTGGAGGGTCCTTCAAAATTTCCATGGCCAAAAATGTCTCATCCTTCAGCCAGCCTAGTGAACTTTTCCACACTTAGCTACATTGATCATTTAGCAGATCCAGTCAACCCATTTCTAGGCCTGTATTAGAAGCCTTTCCATCTTGACATGATCTGTCAGAATTTGTGCTTTCCTGATATTGTCATTAAGAATGAACCTAGATTGTGAAATGGATATAGTGCTGGGCTTAGAATCAAATCAGGAGGACCTCAGTTTGCCTCAGGCACTTACTAGCTACATTACACAGGGTAATTCACTTAGCTTTGTTTACCTCAATTGCAGAATAGGTATAGTAATAGGACCTATCTCACAGAGATGTAGTGATAATCAAATGAGAAAATATGTGTAAAGTGCTTTGCAAATCTTAATTGACTATTAAATTTTAGCTATTATTATAACAACCATGAGTCATCTTCATGCTACAGTGAAGCAGAGTAGTAGGACCTTAGTAAAGGTTTATATTAGTAAATTACTTCAAATGAAACCATAGCAAAATATATGGCAAAACAAAACCATAGTAGCGGTCAAAATAATGTATTTATGAGGACATAACTTCTTATTCTTCTTCCTTTTTTCCTGACAGATTGCTTTGTTGTCATTAAAAATAATAAAATTTATATCAGTGGGTTTTTTTGTTTTGTTTTTGTTTTTTTGTTGTGGTCACTGTTAACTACAAAGAACTCATGGTGAAAAGCCAAGCTGGGAAAAAAGACTGAGAAGACTAACTTGTGTGGACACATTCGGAGACAAATTCAATCCCTTTTGGCTTCCATTTTCTCCCACTCCAATATCACAGTTAGTCCTCTAAATATAGCACCTTCTATGATCTTTCAAGATTTTTTTTTTCTTTGCTTATAAGAATTTCTGGAGAGACCAGTTACTCTTCAGTATCAGTATCAGTAAGGCCTCTGCAAGAGGCCTTAGAGATTATCTGGTTCAACCTCCACATTTTTCACCTAAGGAAACACTTAATCAAAAAGTTAATTGACCTGCCTAAGGTCACAAATATAATCCTAATAACAATTCTTATATACAAATATATGAAAAATACTTTACAATTTTTAAAAGCAAGGGAATGAATTTGTCTCCAAATATATCAACACAGAATAGTCTTCTCAGCTTTTTTTTTTCCATCTTAGGTCTCCATCATAGTTGATAGTGGTCACAATAGTTATATAGTATACACAATTTTTCAGGAAAGCATATTATATAAAATGAAGTATACTTATTTTTTCTGGCCTTCTCAGAGACAAGTATATTAATGAGAATTTTATAGTTAGTCTTATTCAGTTGTTTCATCTCTGATTATTCTTGCTGTTTTGTTTGTTTTTGCTTTTGGATAATTCAAATTTAATTGCCTTGCTTATCTATGTAACCTTTTGAACTTCCATCTGCTCTATTCTGTTTACTTTTAGGTGACTCATTGTGCTCTTTTCTTTCTTTTTTTCCCCTTCCTATAGTTTATAAACCTTTCCTCTTTACTTGCCCCTTTAACTTTCTCCCCCCCCAAAAAAGCCATTTCTTCTAACAAATAATTAGTCACACAAAACCCATTTAGACTTTGATTGTAGTTAAAAAATATTTTGTAACACTAGTCTTTTGCCTCTCTGCTAAAATGTAAGATGAATGATTCCTTATTAGTTTTGTGGAATCTTTATTGTCTATGCCTTGATCTTAGATTTTGAGTCATCTACAGCTATTTTTCCTTGCAATATTGTAGCCATTCTATACATTTTTTTCTGCTCACTTTGAAACCCTCCCAATTTTCTCTGAATCCTTTGTTTCATAATTTCTTGCAGTATAATATCTCATTCATGTACTATAATTTGTATAATAATTTGGCCAGCCATTCCCCAATCAATGCATACTCATTTTGTTTCCAATTCTTTGCTACTACGAAAAAGGCTCTCTCTCTCTCTCTCTCCATATACATATATACACACGCATATATATACATATACATATACATGTATATGTCCTTTCAGTCAGACATATCACTAGTTATCTACATATATGCCATATATGCACCACGTAAATATGTACCATATATATGCATACACATGTGCATGTATATGTGTGTACACACACACACACACACACACACACACCTTTTCCCCATATACCTGTCAGTGATATTACTGGCTCAAATAATATATACACTTTTTTTATTTTATGGTATAGTTCCAAATTGCTTTCTGGAATGGTTGGATCACTACACTATTTGAACAACAGTTTGAACAACAGTCCCTCAGCCTTCCTGACATTTTCTTTTTTTATCACATTTACCAATCTGTTGAGAGTGATTTAAAGCCTTACAGTTGTTTTAATTTGTATTTTTTGTGTTATTTGGAATATTTTTATATGACTGTTGATAATTTGAATTTCTTCCTTTAAGAATAAGAGAAAAAAGATTGAAAGAGAGAAAGTTGTTTTCTGAAGAAACCAGAGGTCCTTAGAAAAGAAGAAAAGAGTACATGTATGTAAAATTAGAACACTAATACATTATTGGTAGAGTTGTGAAATGATCCAACCATTCTAGAGAGCAATTTGAAACTATGCCCAAAAGGCTATAAAATTGCGCTTGTCCTTTGACCCAGCAATACCAGTTCTAGGACTATATCCTAAAGAGATCATAAAAATGGGAAAAGGACCCACATGTACAAAAATATTTATAGCAGCTCTTTTCGTAGTGGCAAAGAATTGGGAACTGAGAGGATGCCTATCAATTGGGGAATGGCTGAACAAGTTGGAGCATATCAATATAATGGAATACTACTGTGCTATAAGAAATGATGAGTAGGCAGACTTCAGAAAAACCTGGAAAGACTTATATGAACAGATACAGAGTGAAATGAGCAGAACCAGGAGAATATTGTACACAGTAACAGCCATATTTTACAATGACTGACGTTGATAGACTTAGCTCTTCTCAGTAATGCAAAGATCTGAGACAACTCCAAAAGACTCATGATGGAAAATGCTATCCACTTCAAGAGAAAAAACTATGGATTCTGAATGCAGATCAAAACATATTATTTGCTCTCTGTCTTTTTTTTCTTTTTTTTCCCTTTTTTGTTTTTTTTTTCTTTCTCATGATTTCTCCCATTGTTTCTAATTCTTCTTTACAACATGACTAATGTGAAAATATGCTTAATATTAATGTATATATAGAGCCTATATCAGATTGTATGCTGTCTTGGGGAGGGAGGTGGAGAGGGAGGGGGAGAAAAATTTTAAACTCAAAATCTTATGGAAGTAAATGTTGAAAACTAAAAATAATTAAATTAATTATTTAAAAATGATGGAAGGACTGAAGGTTGTTTTCTGAATAAACTGGAGGACTTTAGAAAATAGGGCATGTATGCAGCTTGTAGGCTGGCCACCTGGGAAAGAGAGAAAGGAGCATTGAAGCCTGTTCCATACAGTGATCTAATAGGTAGAGAAAAATCATCTATGTGAGTCTTTCCCTCTTGGTCTAGTAATATATTTTATAAAGCTAAGGACAATGTCTATTGTTGTAATATCTCAGTAGAAGGGCTAAGTCTATCAATATTAGTCATCACACAACATGGCTGTTACTGTGTACAATGTTCTTCTGGTTTTGCTCACTTCACTCAGCATTAGTCCATACAAGTCTTTCCAGGTTTTTCTGAAGTCTGCCTGCTCATCGTTTCTTATAGCACAATAGTATTCCATGGGGGGTGTTCTTGGCAAAGATACTGAAATGGTTTGCCTTTTCCTTCTCCAGCTCATTTAACAGATGAGGAAACAGGATTAAATGACATTCTCATGGTCACACAGCTAGTAAGTGTCTGAGGCCAGATTTGAACTCAGGAAGATGTTTTCCTGACTCCAGACCCAGGTGGTCTATACACTGGGCCACCTTACTGCCCATCTCATGCATTTCCTACAATAAGCTCATAATCAATATAAGACCTAGAGATAAAAGTTCATATCATGATCCAATAAGGAGGAACAGAGACTGAGATGCCTTTCAGATCTATGGATAAGGTAAAGTTTATTAACTTAAAGGGACAAACTATTTCTTCTGGACCTCAACAAAAGTAGATCAAGTATTTCCTTCCTGAGTTGCATTAGATTCTTAGTAAGGACTGCCAATCCTGTTTTCATTCTCTCTCTTTCTCCCACCTTTTCTTTTTATCATTGACCTTCATCACAGTTCCTCTCAGTAAGGAAACTCAATACCATGTAGTTGCTATTGGTGTGAAATCTAATTCCATTAATTTTCTAAGAATGAGTATATGTTTTATTTTTAGGATCAGTTGTGAAAAAATTCATTTTGAGTTTATAGTAATTTTCATAGTTCTAAATGTTTTTTGAGCTAGAAATCCCTTCTAAACTCCATGTAATTCCTTTTTCAATTTCCATCTTTTGAATAGGTCTAGGTTGGTATCATTGAAATTTGGTCAGTTACAACAATCTATTGGCTATATGCAAAAGATATTGGAATCACCACTGTCTGCAAAGACATGTCTAAATTAATATGGGTTCCTTTCCCTTACTAATATTCATAAATATTAATTAAAAGAGAACATCTGAATGAAGAATGACAATCCTATTATATTCACTCTACTTCTTTAAGATGCAGATTTAACACCATCTTCTGCATTATGGCTTTATAGTAGTTCCCACCTTGCATTTCTTCATCTCCAAAACTAACATATTGAAGCATTTTATAATTGTTTGTATTTATTTACATTTATGTTATATATACTTATATGTGTATTTATTGTCTCTCTTAGAATATGTGCTCTCTGCAAGTAAGAATTATCATATCATTCTTTGTATGTGTATACTAAGCACCTAGAAAAGTGCCTGGTGTATAGTAGGCACCTACTAAATGGTAGGTTGACTGATTGATAATGTCCGTATGAAGTCTAGATCATTGACAAGAAAACCTGAGTTTGAATCATAACTACAAAATTGGATGTCCTTTTCAGATCCAAGTCAATCATTTTATGATTCTGATACACAGATAAGAAATAATTAACATAAAGGAATTCATCAGTACATGTGTAATTGATTAATTTATAATTAAAAAACTTACTAAGTAACATCTGTGAAAAAAAATTATAGTAGATAATATTTTAGGTGGACATTTTTAATTATGAAGTCCCCAAAATTTAGAGAATCACTATACATCAAAATACCATTTTCCTTAATATAGTTAAGAATCAGTAGGCTTTATTTTCCTTTGCTTCAAAGTAGTCATAATTATCAAAGACATGAAGTGGAATACTCTACTTATTTGAATCTAATTATTATAAGATATATTATATACTTAGGTAAGTCCATGTGTGTTTTTCCTATTAATCTCCTTCTGCCCCTCAAAATAGAATATTATGGAAGGCCTGCTCCATAATTAACATAGTTCCCTTCATCTCAAACCTCTTTCTTTTACATCTTTTCTCCATTTTCTTTTCTTAACTAGGTCCATACCTAAAACACTATTTCTCTGCCTCATTGTTCAACTAAAACTGCCTTCTTCAAAGTTACAAAGGATCTCTTGTCAAATATAATGATGTTTTCTCAATGCTCATCCTTCTTGATCTCTACTGCATTTGACATTATTAACTACTATTGTCTCAAGATTTTCTTGCTCTCTTTTAGTTATCTTCATATCCTCTGATGACTCCTCAGTCTCTTTTTTCTTGATCTTCATTCTCATCATGCCCTTTAAATCTGCATATCCCCCCCAAAGACTCTGTTCTAGGCCCCCTTTTGTATTCACTCTATATCACTTAATTTGATGATTTCTTCAGTTTCCATTAATTCAACTCTATATAGATGATTCCAACATCTTTATACCTAACCTTAGTCTCTCTCCTGTACTCCAATCTCACATCACTGTCTTTCAGACATCTGTATGCCATACAGTTATCTCAAATTCAATACAACTAAAATAGAATTCCTTATCTTTTCTTCAAAACTTTTTCCCCCTCTAAACTTCTCCATTACTATTGAGGTCATCATGACCCTTCCAGTAAGCCAGAATTAAAACCTTGTTATGCTAAACTCCTATTCTAACTCAGTTCCAATGCTTTGCTCAATTTTGTCATTTCTCTTTGCAAAACATCCCTCATATGTATCTACCTTTCTCTGCTCATAGGGTCACAACCTTAGTTGAACTGCTTTTCTCCTTTTGTCTGTATTATAGCAGTAGCCTTCTGGTTTATTTCCCTGCCTTAAATTTCTTCCCATTCCAATATATCTTCAACTCAGCTGCCAAGGTAATGTTTAAAGCATTAGGTTGGCCTTGCCAAACCCCCTACTCAGTGAGCTCCTGTGATTCCCCATTACTTTAAGGTCATATATAAAGTCTTTTTTTTTTTTTTAGTAGATAAAGCTCTTCACAACTTGGTACCTTCCTATGTTTCTAGTCTTTTATACCTTGCTCCTCTTTACATGCTCTGCCATCTAATCAAACTGACCTTCATGGACTTCCTTGAATAAGACATTCTATCTCCTGTCTCTTTGCCTTTGCACTTGCTGTCACCCATGCCTAGAATGTTCTGCCTTCTCAGTTCTGCCTCTCAGCTGCCTTGACTTTCTTAAAGATTCAGCTCAAATCTTATATGCTATAACAGCCCCTTCCTTGGTAGTCCACAATACTAATTCCATTTCTTTTTTTAGGCTCTACATATGCATTCATATTAATCAAATTTTCCAATTAGTCATGATTTAAACAACAGTTAGAACTAATTGGAGGAACCACAAGAATGAAGCAATAAAACAAAAAAGGAAGAGGAGAGGAATAGTATGCTTCATTCTGCATTCAGACTCCATATTTCTTTCTCTGGGTGTGGATAGCAATTTCCATCGTGAATCTTTTGGAGATATATTGAATTCTCATGTTGCTGTGAAGAGTCAAGTCTATCAAAGTCAGTCATCCCATAATGTGGTTGTTACTGTGTACAATGTTCTCCTGGTTCTGCTCATTTCACTCAGAATCAGTTCATATAAGTCTTTCCAAGTTTTTTTGAAGTCTGTCTGCTTATCATTTCTTATAGCTCAATAGTATTCCATTACATTCATATAACAGAATTTGTTCACCCATTCCCCAATTGATAGGCATCCTCTCAATTTCCAATTCTTGGCCACCACAAAAAAGTTGCTGTAAATATTTTGGTACATACGGGTCCTTTTCCTGTTTTTATGATCTCTTTGGGATACAGACCTAGAAGTGGTATTGCTGGGTCAAAGGGTATGCATAATTTTATAGCCCTTTGGACATATTTCCAAATTGCTCTCTAAACTGGTTGGATCATTTCACAACTCCACCAGCAATGTATTAGAGTTCCAATTTTCCCACATATTCTCCAACATTTAACAATGTCCTGTTTGGCATGTTAGCCAATCTGATAGATGTGATGTGGTACCTCAGAGTTGTTTTCATCTGCATTTCTCTAATCAATAGTGATTTAGAGCATTTTTTCATATGATGACAGATAGCTTTAGTTTCTTCCTCTGAGAACTGCTAGCTTATATCCTTTGACCATTTATCAATTTGGGAATGACTTGTATTCTTATAAATTTGACTCAATTCTCTATGTATTTTAGAAATGAGGCCTTTATCAGAGACACTGATTGGAAAAATGATTTCCCATTTTTCTGCTTCCCCCCCAATCTTGGTTGCATTGGTTTATTTGTGCAAAACCTTTTCAATTTAATGTAATCAAAATTGTCCATTTTGCATTACATAAAGTTATCTATCTCTTGTTTGGTCATAAATTCTTCCTTTCTACATAGATCTGAAAGATAAAAGATTCCTTGCTCTTCTAGTTTGCTTAATAGTATCAGTCTTTATATCTAAATTGTTTGACTTTACCTTGCTTGGTATAGGGTGTAAGATGTTGGTCTATGCTCAGTTTCTGCCATATATATTTCCAGTTTTTTCAGCAGTTTTTGTAAATAGTGATTTCTTGTCCTAGAAGCTTAGATTTATAAAATAGTAGATTACTATATTTGACACTGTTGTGTCTTTCACATCTAAATGATTCCACTGATCCACCACTCTTTCTCTTAGTCAGTACCAAGTAATTTTGATGATTGCTGCTTTGTAATACAATTTAAGATCTGATACAGCTAGGCCACCTTCATTTGCATTTCTTTTCATTAGTTCCTTTGATATTCTGGATTTTTTCTTCTTTTACATGAATTTTGTTATTGCTTTTTTTTAGCTCTATAAAATAATTTTTGGTAATTTGATTAGTATGGCACTGAATAAGTAAATTAATTTAGGTAGAAATGTCATTTTGATTATATTGGCTCATTCTACCCATGAGCAAGTGATATTTTTCCAATTATTTAGATCTGACTTTATTTGTGTGAAAAGTGTTTTGTAATTGTGTTCATATAGTTACTGTTTTTGTTTTGGCAGGTAGACTCCCAAATATTTTATGGTGTCTACAGTAATTCTAAATGGAATTTTTCCTTCTATTTCTTGCTGCAGTTTTTAGTAATATATAGAAATGCTGATAATTTGTTTGGGTTTATTTTATATCCTGCAACCTTGTTCAATTAATTATTTCAAATAATTTTTACTTGTTTCTCTAGGATTCCCTAAATATACCATCATATCATCTGCAAAGAGTAATAGCTTTGTTTCTTCATTGCCTATTCTAATTCCTCCAATTTCTTTTTCTTCTCTAATCACTATAGCTAACATTCCTAGCACAATATTCCATAACAGTAGTGATAATGGATGTCTTTGTTTCGCACCCAATCATATTGGAAATGCTTCTAGCTTATCCCTATTGCATATAATGCTTGCTGATGGTTTTTGATAGATGCTATCTATCTATCTATCATTTTAAGGCAGATTCCATTTATTCCTATGGTTTCTAGTGTTTTTTAATAGAAATGGATGTTGTATTTTGTCAAATGCATTTTTTGCATCTATTGAGATAATCATATGATTTCTGTTAGTTTTGTCATTGATATGGTCAACTATACTAATAATTTTCCTAATATTGAACCAGCCCTGCATTCCTGGTGTAAATCTTACCTGGTCATAGTGTATTATCCTCAAGATAAATTGTTGTAATCTCTTTGCTAATACTTTATTTAGAATTTTTTTGCATCTTGGGGCAGCTAGGTGGCAGAGTGGATGGAGCACCGGCCCTGGACTCAAGAGGACTTAACTTCAAATCTGATTTCAGACACATAACACTTACTAATTGTGGGATACTGGTCAAGTCACTTAACCCCATTGCCTAGCCAAAAAAAATGCATCTGTATTCATTAGGGAAATTGGTCTATAATTTTCTTTCTCTGTTTCAGCTCTTCCTGGTTTAGGAATCAGCACCATATTTGTATCATAAAAATAATTTAGTAGGACTCTTTCCTCACCTATTTTTCCAAATAGTTTATATAGTATTGGAATTCATTGTTCTTTAAATGTTTGATAGAATTCATTTGTAAATTCATCTGGCCCTGGAGATTTTTTCTTAGGGAGTTCATTGATGGCTTGCTTAATTTCTTTTTCTGAAATGAGGTTAAGTATTTTATTTCCTCTTCCTTTAATCTGGACAATTTATGTTTTTTTTGTGTGCAATTCCATTCCTTTTAAATTATTTTCATCTATGTATATATGTCCATGTAAATAGTTGTACATTTTCTCCATCCCCCATTGAATGTATAATCCTTGAAAGCTGAGATATTTAATTTTTTTCCTTTTCTTTGTATCACCAACACTTAACATACTATTTGGGGCTTGGTAAATGTGTAATAAATGCTCATAAATGTAAATCAAAATCACTACAAATTAGAATGGTGAAAATTCCAACAACCGTGGGGTAACACTTCATACCCATCAAATTAGCAAAAATGGATAAATTAAATTTTGACTGGGGTGAGGAAAGACAGGTATATTCTTTTAACCAGTCTGGAAACCAATTAGGAATTATTCAATAAAAGTTACTAAATTGTTTATACCCTTTAATCCATGGGTCAAAATTCTCAAGGAAGTATTCAGATTTTACATCGATTAAGAATTTATCTGCCTGTATTTGTGTATGATTACCTTATTAATGTCAGTTTTTGGTTGTTAATTAATAAAAAACTAGATGTATTTATGTATTAGATACTGAAAAACAACAACTTCTGGCTAATTCTTTGATGACTGCAAACTCCTCTCTTCAAAACATAGATATTAATGTAATTTTATGTAATTTCATGAAAAAAACTTAAAATTATATGAATTTAATAACATTAAGTTTCTTGAAAAAGCTAACACACAAATAGCTGAAGCTCAGAAATGATGCTTAAGATAAAAAAAATAGAATTAGCCATATTAGCAGCTAGAGACAGAATAAGGAAGGGAGAGGCTTACTATTACATGAGAATTCTAGATTTTTAGCATGTATATATAACAGCTAGGCTATAAATTTAAGTGAGAGAAGATAGAAGTAATAACCTGCTATTTTTCCTTTGCTGGGAACTAAGGAAAAATAAATAAGATACAATCCTGTTTTTAAAGAACCTGAAAATAGTGGAGACAGAGATATAAATGTATAAATCTGTTTAGTATAGAGCACAAAAGACCAGTTGTCTATCTGAGATGGAACATCTCTTCTCCAATATCACTTTACTGAATGGTGAATATCTTACATGGAAGATGCCCCTGATGAAATGTGGAAGATTAAGTAATAGGATGAGAGTTCACATCTTTCAGGTGAGCTTTCTCTAGCTTGTCTTTCCCACCCCCACCTCCCCTGGCAAGATCCTTCCTAGGAAAGCTTGAAGTTTCCCCCCAAAAGAACTATTGGGAGGAATGTGTCTGGATTTCCAATGTAAGGTAGCACCCTGGAGTCTCATCAAAAGACTTCATATCCCAAGGTGTTAGCATTTACCAAGACCAATCTCCTACCAGAGACAATTTTATCTTTTTCACTAAAATTCCTTGTTATAACTAGGAGAGTCTAGCTTTGGAGATACAATGTGGCATGGTGGATGGAGTGCTCAGCTTGGAATCAGGAACCTCTGGGTTCAAATCCTTCCTCTGGCACAGACTAACTGTATAGTCTTAAACAAGTCACTTTACATCTCTGATTCTTGTTTTTCTTATCTGTAAATTGAGGGATTTGGACTAGATACCTTTTTAGGTTTCTTCCATTTTTAAGTCTATGGTCTTATGACCTGAGTCCTGCCTCAGGTACTTGTAACTGTGTGATTCTGGGCAAGTCATATTACCTTTTTTGATCTTAATTTTCCTATCTATAAAATTTGAGATTTGGGCTTGATGCCATTTAAGATCCTTTCCCTGTATAAATCTATGGGCCTATGAGCCATGAGAAATATAGGTTGAGAGCTAATGTTGTGAAGAAAAAGGAATACCATCTCTGGAATGAGAATACCTCTCTTTCTTTATGATCTACACCATCATTAAGAAATCACTTCTTCTTTGGTCTCTAAATCCTATAATTCCTAAATTGGGCATAGTTTGTTCTTCCAATATTTGAACTTATAAATTTAAAGGAATTAAGTCCTTCTAAGATATTAGATCAAGGAAATAGGGGACATTCTTGCATCCTTAATACTATTGAGGGGTTGGAACCCTATTATAGAGCAGTAAAGGTAAAAAATTACTTTAATTTCATAAAACTCAGAAATGATCCTATCACTCAACTGCTCAAAAACAAATTCAATGATTCCCTTTTACCTACCAAATAAAGATTAAACCCTTTAGTTTGACATTCTAGGATTTCCACAATCTGACTACAAGTTTGTTGCCCTGCCTTATCCAGTTCCTCCCTGTCATTTACTCTGTGTTCTACCTAGGCCAGATTACTTGCCATTCCCAGACCACATTCTGTACATTTCTACCTCAGAATCTTTGCTCATGCTGCTCTCTATTCCTAGAATGGCTTTTCTTTCCCCAACTCCATTTGTTGACACTGAATTCATCCTTAAAGTCTCTGCTAAAATTCCACTGCCTCCATGAAGCCTTTCCTAATCTTACCAGGAGACATGACTTGCCTTTTTCTGATCAAGGAAAAACAAAGTAAAACAGAAAACCAAACCAAAACAACTAAGAAAACCACACTGAATTTTGAATCAGAGGGTAAAATAGATAGAACTAGGTAAAAATCCTGAGCCTGATACTTAAGTAGCAGACTTTACACAAATTATTTAACTCTTCCGAGACTCAAGTTTCTTCATCTGTAAAACAAGAGAGTTGACCTTAATGATCTCTTAAGTCCCTTCAAGGTCTCTGTTGATTATCTCATGATCTTGTTTTTACTGATCTGTGTACATGTGATATCTCTCATACATAATGCAAGCTCCGACTGTGTGCAGGACCCTCTGCTAAACACTGGAGATTAAAAAAAAGTGAAAAGGTATCTGCCCTCCAGAAGGTTACATTCTAATTGGCAAGACAAGGAAAGGAGGTTGAAACATGGCAAGAATGTTTTTAATGTGCCTTTCAACTAGAAAAGCTAAGATCTTATGAGTACTTTGATCTCCTTATATGATTTTTATAATTTTCATACATACATTTTATTCCCATAATATTATTAGTTGTTTCTGGTAAGAGACTATGTCTTATCTGAATCCCCAGAACCTAGCATAGTATTTTGCATAAACTAGATGCTTAATTGACCATTTTTAACTGAATGAATGGATTCCCTATGTAACAGCTTTCTTTTGTTTAAAAATCATTAGATATGAAGTTTGCCAGTTCTACTCTATAATATTCTGTATGTATTTTCTTTGGGATGGGTAATTACTCTTCAACCAGGGTGAAGAGAAATTGTCTTTAAAAAAATTCTTACTGAATATTTTTCTTCAATAGCAATACTTTGCAAGAGGCTTTAATATTGATTCAAAAGTGAAAAAGAAATCAAAGCTGGAATAAGGTTCTTTTCATATGTGAAAAGAAAGCATGATTGAAGTCACTTTATTTCCCTGGGCCTCAGTTTCTTCAGTGAGAAATTAGACTCAATAATCTTTAAGGTCCTTTCTACTTCTAATGTTTGACATTTTGTGATTCTATACCCTGTAAGTGAGCAAAGATACAGTAAAAGTTTTTAAAAAGAGATTCTTATTTTCTTTCCTATCATTTTTCTTCATTTGCTAATCCATTTTTAAAAATAGTTTTTAAAAAAAATCCTATCTACTTCTGAATTCATTTTTTTCAGATTCTGTTTGCAGCTGAAATTCCATTTTTGTTCCATTGAAGAGTGACTCATTGGGTTCTCATTTAAGAAGTTTAATGTTCCCTAGTGTACTTCCAGTTTACGTTCCATGGAGAAAAGTTAAAATGAATACAAATTCCATATCTGAATCTTATTGCAAAGTAGTGGGTCTTTCTGGAACCTAAAATAATGAAGTTTATAATTTTTGAATTCCACCCATAAGCATAACAAAGTTACATTGTGATTGTTGGCAATGAGATAGTATTGTATATACATGAATGTGTCTTTCAATTAACAGAGCAATGGTTTGTCTACAAAACAGTCACAAAAATCTCTATTTGTTTTACCAACTTGTAGTCCTTTTCAGTTCAATTACATTAATATCTTTGCATTTTCATCTAATTACAGTGGCACTAAATGGAATTGCACAGTTAAGACTATGTCAGCATTTCCTTTGCAAACCCCTAATTCCAAAGGCTTGTGATAAATCAACCATAAAAATTTATTCTGCAATGGACCTTGGAATACAAATTCTTGGGGAGTCAGGGAGAAAGGAATTGGGCTATTTTTGTTTGTGGATATTTATTTGACTTCAATGTGGACATTTTGGCTATCTCGATAGCAAGCTTTCACTTTTTTAATTTAGTATTTTATTTTTCCCCAGTTACAGGGAAAAAAAAAATTTTAACATTCCTTTTTAAAACTTTGAGTTCTAAATTATCTCCCTTCCCCTCTCCCCACTCCCTCATTGAGAAGAGAAGCAATTCAATATAGATTATACATGTGTAGTCAAGCCAAACATATCCACGAGAGTCATGTTGTGAAAGAAAACATAGACAAGAAAAAAAAAAACGAGAAAAATCAATGAATAAAATGTATGCTTCAGTCTGTATTCAGACACCATCAGTTTTTTTTTCCTTTGGGGATGGACAGCAATTTTCATCATAAATCATTCAGAGTTGTCTTAGATCATTACATTGCTGAGAATAGCCAAGTCATTCACAGTTGATCATCTTACAATATTGCTACTACTTTGTACACAGTAGATTTCACTTTGCATCAGCCCTAGCAAGTCTTTCCAGATTTTTTTGAGAGCATCCTGCTCATCGTTTCTTATAGTACAATAGTATTCCATCATAATCATGTACCACAATTTGTTCAGCCATTCCCCAATTGATGGGCATCCCCTCAATTTCTAATCCTTTGCCCCCAGAAAAAAAGCTGCTATAAGTATTTTTGTACACATAGGTCCTAGCTTTTACTTTCAAGAAGAGTTTAACTTGAAGTTCACTATTTCTTAAAATAATAAAATGATTTCCACTTTTTCATAGCTTTTCATCTTGACATCTACTTTATTTAATATAAATCAGGGTGGGTATGGGAGGGTGGCAACAGAGGCAAGATGGTGGAGAGAAGCCAGGAAGTTGCCTAAGCTCTCCCCAATTTCCCTCAGAAACAACATTAAATCAAGCCTCTAAATGTATTCTGGAGCAATAGAACCTACAAAAAGATGGAGTAAAACAGTTTTCCAGTTTAAGATAACTTAAGACTTCAGGAAAGGTCTGTCTCCCTTGTGTAAAAGGGACCACAGCCCAGTACAGATGTCCAGGCAAACCAGTGGGAGGCTTTTAGCACAGACTAGCAACCAAGGCTCATTTGTCATGGTTCAGCAGGCCAGTGGCACAGCAAGTCAGTTGTGAAGTCTCCAGGGACAATACAGAAGGCAAATTGCCAGCCCTAGAAACTATGCAAACTATGCAGGTGTGACGAGGCTGGGCCACCCTAGGGGAGTGAGCAAGTCACCAGCACCTGAAGCCCCAGCACACAAAGTCAATGACCAGGGCCCTGGTGCCCAGACAAGAAGCTTGTGACAGTGCCTTCTGTGCCAAAGGAGTAGAGCTCAATTTTAAAAAGCCATTAAATAGGCAAAAAGTGATCAAAAAGCAAAAGATAACTTTGACCATAGAGAAATTTATCTTGTCCTATAGGGAAGTAGGAGGAGAAAAGGGAAAGAAAAGAATAGGAGGCTTATACAAGGGAGGGCAAATTGAAGGAGGAGATGATCAAAAGCAAAACACTGATGAAGAGAGACAGGGTGAAAGGAGAGAGATAAGTGTGAATAGGGTGGGAGTGGCAGCATGGAGGGAAATGCAATCATAATTGTGAATGCGAGTGGGATGAGCTCTCCCATAAAAAGGAAGCAGATAGCTGAGTGGATCAGAAGGTTACAAGAAAATCATTTGAAGTAGAGAAATACACACAGAGTAAAGGTAAATGGCTTATTATGCTTCAGATGAAGTAAAAAAAAAAAACAGGGGTAGCACTTTTGATCTCAGACAAAACAAAAGCAAAAATAGGTCTAATTAAAAGAGATAAGGAAGGAAACTACATCTTACTAAAAGTACCATAAACACTGAAGCAATATAAATACTGAACAGACATGTATCAAGTGACATAGCATCCAAAATCTCACAGGAGAAATTAAGTGAGTTACAGGAAGAAATAAACAGCAAAATTGCGCTAGTGGGGGCCTCAAACTGCCCTTCTCAGAAATAGATAAATCTAACCACAAAATAAACAAGAAAGAAAGTTAAGGAGATGAATAGAATTCAAGAAAATTTAGATATGATAGACCTCTGGAGAAAATTGAATGGGGATAAGAAGGAATATACCTTTTTCTCAATGGTTCATGGCATGTACATGAAAATTGACCATGTATTAGGGCATAAAAAACACACAAATCATTGCAGAAAGACAAAAAAATGCATCTTTTTCAGATCATGATGCAATAAAATTATGTGTAATAAAGGGCCATGGAAAGATAGAATAAATATTAATTGGAACCTTAACAATCTAATTCTAAAGAATGAATGGGCCAAACAACAAATCACAGAAACAATCAATAATTTCATCAAAGAGAATGACAATAATGAGACAACATACTAAAACTTATGGGATGTAGTCAAAGCAGTTCTTAGGGGGAATTTTATATCTCTAAATGCTTACTTGAATAAAATAGAGAAAGAGGAGATCAATGAATTGGATATGCAACTAAAAAAAAACTAAAAAAAGAACAAATTAAAAATTCCCAACTAAATACCAAATTAGAAATTCTGAAAATTAAAAGAGAGATCAAGAGAATTAAAAGTAAGAAAATTATTGAACTAATAAATATGACTAACAGCTGGTTTTATGAAAAAAATAGATAAGCCTTTGATTAATTTAAAAAAAAGAAAGAAGAAAGCCAAATTATCAATATCAAAAATGAAAAGGGTGAATTCACCACCAATGATGAGGAAATCAAAACAACAATTAGGAGCCATTTTGTTCAACTATATGCAAATAGATCTGACAATCTAAGAGAAATGGGTGAATATTTACAAAAATATAAATTACCCAGATTAACTGAAGAGGAAATAAAATACTTAAATAACTTCATTACAGAAAAAGAAATTCCAGGGCCAGATGGATTTAGAAGTGAATTCTACCAAACATTTAAAGAACAATTAATTCCAATATGTCATAAACTATTTGAAAAAATAGGTAAAGGAGTTTTACAAAATTATTTTCATGACACATATATGGTAATGATACCTAAAACAGGAAGAGACAAAACAGAGAAATAAATTTATAGACCAATTTCCCTAATGAATATTGATGTATAATTTTAAATAAAATATTAACACTGAGATTACAGCAATTCACTAGGATAATACACTATAACCATGTGAGATTTATACCAGTAATGCAGGGTTGGTTCAATATTAGAAAAACAGAAATCATGATTATCTCAATAGACACCGAAAAAGCTATTGAAAAAATATTGCACTCATTTATATTAAAAATACTAGAGAAGCTTTTGACAAAATATAATACCTACTCCTATTAAAAACACTAGATAACATAGGAATAAGTGGAATCTTCTTTAAAATGATAAGTAGCATCTACCTAAAACCATTGGCAAGCCTTTATGTAATGAGGATAAGCTAGAAGCATTTCCAATAAGATCTGGGGAGAAACAAGGATGTCCATTATCACCACTGCTTTTCAATATCATACTGGAAACATCAGCTTTAGCAATAAGAGAAGACAAAGAAATTGAAAGAATTAGAATAGGCAATTAAGGAACAAAGCTATCACTCTTTGCAGATGATATTATGATATACTTAAAGAATCCCAGAGAATCAAGTAAAAAACTATTTGAAATCACAAACAACTTAAGCAAAGTTGCAGGATATAAAATAAACTCACATAAATTATTGGCATTTTCATATATTACTAACAAAGCCCAACAGTAAGAGATAAAAAGAGAAATTTCATTAAGTTACTGTAGACATTATAAAATATTTGAGAGTCTACTTGCCAAAACAAACCCAGGAACTATATCAACAAAATTACTAAACACTTTTCACACAAATAAAGTCAGACCTAAATAATTGGAAAGACATCACTTGCTCACGGGTAGGCCAAGCTAATATAATAATAATGACAATTCTACCTAAATGAATTTACTTATTTAGTGCCATACCAATCAAACAACCAAAAAAAACATTTTATAGAGCTAGAAAAATGATAACAAAATTCATCTGGAAGAACAAAAGATCCAGAATATCAAGGGAATTAATGAAAAGAAATGTTATGTGAGGTGACCTAGCCATACCTGATATTAAATTGCGTTATAAAAGAGCAATCATCAAAACTACTTGGTACTGTCTAAGAAATAGAGTGGTGGATCAGTGGAATAGGTTAGGTACACAAGACACAGTAGTCAATGACTATAATAATCTACTGTTTGATAAACCCAAAGATCCCAGCTTTCAGAATAAGAACTTACTATTTGACAAAAACTGCTGGGAAAAATGGGTACACAATTTAGATATAAAGGCTGATATTATAAGCAAACTGGGAGAGCAAGGAATAGTTTACCTGTTAGATATATGGAGAACGGAAGAATTTTTGATTCAAGATAAGGATTCAAGAGACACAGAATGTTATGAAATGCAAAATGGATATTCTCTTCTCTTCTCTACTCCTCCCTCTATGCTTCCTCTTTTGGTGACCTCAAGCCCTTTAAAGTGTTTAATTTAAATCTCTATTCATACAAACCGAAAGTCTATATAACCAGTCCAAATATATTTTAGGCTCTAGTCTTGAATTTCCATCTGCCTGTTGGATATTACTATTCAAATATTGCTTTGGGGGCAGCTAGGTGGCGAAGTGGATAGAGTAGTGGCCCTGGATTCGGGAGGACCTGAGTTCAAATCCGGCCTCAGACACATAACACTTACTAGCTGTGTGACCCTGGGCAAGTCACTTAACCCCATTGCCTAGACAAAAAAAATATTCCTTTGGCATCTCAGATTCAATGTATTCCATTTTCATTTCACTCTCCAACCTCATGTCCACTCGTACTAATTTCTGTGTTTCTGTCAAAGGTAGCAATATCTTTCTGAACCACCAAGATTTATAATCTCAGAGTCATGGTTGACTCTTTCTCTCTCTCTCTCTTTCCCTCTCTTTCTTTCTCACCACACTCCTACGTAAATCAGATGCTGTCTTATTTGTTTGACTTCCCTAATATCTTATGAATCTATACTCTTTTCTCTATTCAGATGGCTACCATAGTGATTCACACTCTTATTTCAATATTTCTTACTTGTACTCTTATAATATTATGCCTATTAGTCTCTTTATTTCCAGTCTTTCCTCCACTCCAACCCATCCCTTATAAAGCTGACAAAATAATCTGTTAACATAAAGAACCATTCTGACCTTGTCACTCCTTGTTTAGAAACCTTCAATAGCTGTGAAACCTCCTTAACCTAGGATTCAATACTATTCTATTATTTTATTCTAAATTATGCTTGCATCTTTATCTCATATTACACTGCTTTACCCATTCCATGATAGATCTGTACTTATTTCTTTCCCAAATTTAGCATTTGAAGCCCTATATAACGGCATGCCTCTTTCTGACTTGGACCATTTTGATGACTGAAAGAGGCCAATAATGAAAACAAATGTGAAATTTAGCCTGAAAAAGCAACCAGAGAGACAAAAAGTCATGCTTCAAGGTTTTGGGTTTCAGTTACTCATTTGTATATGACAGAAAGGAGTACTTTAGAATTAATAAGTAGGGAACTTTGGAACTAAAAATTGTTTTATGATTATACTTGGAAAAATGGACAAGAATCTGATAAAAATTAGGTTTAAATCAACACCTTAAACCGTACACCAAGATATGCCCCAAATATACATGACCTAGATATAAAAAGTCACATTGTAAACATATTAGAGGACCAAGGAAGAAATTATCTTTCAGATCTGTGGATAATGGAAGAAATCATGACTATGCAAGGCCTAGAAAGGATTGCACAAGATAAAATGGACAATTTTGATTTCATAAAATTTAAAAAGTTTTTGCACAAAAAAATCTAATGAAGTAAAAGTTGGGAGTAAAACAGGTAACTGGGGGAAACCTTTGTAATAAGTTTATTAAATAAAGATCTATATAAATAACTGATTAAAATTTATAAGTTTTTTCCTCCTTAATAAATGGTCACAGAATATGAACAAGTAGTTTTCAAAGGAGGAAATACAAGTTATTAGTAAACTTATTATGATTATTAAAATCACTAATAATTAGGGAAATGGAAATTAAAATGACTTTGAAGGTCTCCCACACCTAAGAGACCATCAAAGATGACAAAAGAAAATGACAAATGTTTGATGAGCTGCAGGAAAACAGATAGAGTAGTGCACTATTGATGGAGTTGTGAATTTGTCCAAGCATTCTGGAAAGCAAAGATATCCAGAAAGTTACCAAATTAGGTCTACACCCCAAAAGAATCAAAAGAAGACAAAATTATCTATATATTAAAATATTTACAGCAATTTTTTGTGACAGCCGTAAATTGGAAATTAAGGGGGTGTCCTCCTATTGGGAAAAGGGTAAGAAATTATTTCATATGAATGTAGTGTAATATTATTGTGATATAAGAAATTATGTACTGGACAATTTCAGAGGAAACTAGGAAAACTTTTATGAACTGATGCAAAGTGAAGAGAACTAGGAGAAAAATCTAGAGAATAATGACATTATAGAAAAAATAAAACTTTGAAAGACTAGACCTTAGAATTCTGAGTGCAACAATACAGTATAAGTACAAAAGAATGAAGATGAAATATGCCACTCACTTCCTGTCAGAAAAGTCCTGAATTTTAAATACCAAAGGGATTTATTTTTCTGGATTAGGTGGATATGTATTGAGGAACTTGCTAAGTGGGGGTTGTTTTTCTTTAAGTAAAATTGCTCAAATTAGGTATCAGTGGAAAGGACAGATTAATAAAAATAAGTTACTTCAAAAATAATAAAGTAAAAACAATAAATATACTTTGCCTGATTATGGTTCATTTGGCAGGCTGATCATAATTTTGAAGGTAATACAAGATAATTTGGGAAGGAGTGACCAAGTAGCTGAAGATCAGAAAGGGTTCCAAAGAAAAGCTGGTGCTTCAGCAACATCTTAAAGGAAAGAAAGGCTTCGATGAAGTGGAGTTAAGGAAGGAGTATAAACAAGAATAGTAATCCACTAAAGTTTTCCCTAGAATTCTGAGAGTTATAGCAACTCCCGTCCCTCCCTGATGCCAGTTACTGGCACAGATTGAGGGAGGAAATGGTGAGGTGGGAGTTAGTGAGAAATCCATAAGAAGAGTGGATAGTAGTTAGGGTACGGTCAGGGGTTAGCACTGAAGGTGACACTAGACTTCCAACCCCAAGCCTATGCTACACATACTTCTGTGCAAGTGCTCCCCATGGTTGGGATCCACTGCCTCTTTATCTCCATCAGTCAGAATTCAGTTTCCTTCAAACTCAACTAAAACCCTATTGCTTTCATGAAGTTTTTCTTCATCCTCCAATGATGTCTGCACTTTACCTTCTAGAATTATCTTATATTTACTTATCTATGTGTCTATTGCCCTTCACCATTTCTGTAGTAGAAAGCATTCCTCTAAGAATAGGGGATGTTTCACTCTTTCTTTTGCAGCCTTGTGTATAGTAGTTGCTTAATAAATGTTTGTTGTATTACATTAAATAGATGGATTGCTCAGAACAAAAGCCTGTCTCTTATTGCTGCCCACCAACCTGAATTGCAAATGTTTTTTAGAATTCTCTTGGTTGATAGGTGATTTAAGTTGTAGCAAGTTCAAGCACTGCTTTTTTAGGTTACATGTTTCAATATATTCAAGCTATTAGACTGCCTTGTTGGTTAGGTAATCTACTCATGCTTAGCCACTATATATTTTATATCTTTGGGGCATTATCTGATAGAAGAATTCCAATTTTCTTTACTACTGTGCTATTTGAATAGATTCTTTATCCCCATTCTCCAAAGAAGTATATTTTGCATGTAGAATAAAATAATACTGGCCTTAATGAGTGTTATTGTCTTTTAAGAATGCCTTCAATATGCAAGATTTCTTTGTATGTTACTGATTTTCAGTTTTCTTCAACCTATTGCATGGCTCCACGAGAAGGTCTTTTCCTTTGGATATGCTAGTTTTTCTATTTTCAATTTTCATTATTATATTTTGAATTTTCCCTTCTGCTCAGCCTAATCTTTTTTTTTAATATTTATTTATTTTATTTTTAATTTAAGGAATAAAACAAGCATTTCCAAAACACAACAAAATAAAAAATATGATTGCACATGAAACTGCAAATTTATTATGTACAACTTGCTATTCCTTTTTAATATGTAATGAAGTTATCATGTAAATTTCCTTTTTTTCCTTCCCTCTCCCCTCCCCCATCCTAGAGATGGTTAACATTAGACACAAATAGGTTTATACACACACATGTGTATGTGTGTGTATGTGTATGAAATTATTCCTTACAAACTTCTATTTATCAGTTCTTTCTCTGGATGCAGATAGCATCTTTCTTCATATGCCCTTTACAGTTAATTTGGATATTTAAAATAGTCAAAATCACTTATTCTCTCAATTTTGTTCTTAAAATAATATTGCAGTTACTGAATCTAATATCTTTAGAACCCTCAATTTCTCCATTTTATTTGACCTTGGCAATATCTCCCCTTTTTAGCAGTTTCTTGAACTCCAGTTAGAATCTGATTCTAGGCTTCAGACTGAAAATAGATTTAATGCTACCTTTTCAGGATTCCTACGAACCACTGAACAGGTCTTGTTATTAGATGTATGTCCTCCCTTTGTGCATTGGGGGTTGTGAGCAGCACAATGGGGAAGGTCAGGCTGCATAATACTTGTAGAGCTCCTTGAGGATCAGAGGAACAACCCCTTTCAGGATTCCATTGTCCTACTAGTGATGGACCAAATAAATGAGAAGACAGACGCACCTGGTAGAGCCAGGTAGTTAGGTGAATAAATAATAATAACTATCAAGTCTTATCTGTTTTTGATCCACCTTTCTTTTTAAAATTTTTTATTTATTTTAAAAATTCATTTTTTAAAGTGAGTTCTGACTTTTCTCCCTCCCTCCCATCCCTCTCTCATCCATTAAGAAGTCAAGAAATGTGATATCAATTATGTATGTGAAATCATGCACATTTTTCCATATTAGCCACATTTCAAAAAGAGCAAGAAAAATAAAAAAAGTGAAAAAATGTGTTTCGATCTACACTGACTCCATAAGTTCTATCTCTGAATGTGGGTGATTTTTTTAATTATAAGCCCATCAGAATTGTCTTGGATCATTGCATTGATTAAAGGAGCTGCCATTCACAGTTGATCATTGTACAATATTGCTGTTAGTGTGTACAATATTGTCCTGGTTCTGCTCACTTCTCTTTGCATCAATTCATATATGTGTTTCCAGGTTTTGTTTTGTTTTTTTTTTCCCCGAGAGCATCCTGTTTGTCATTTATTATAGCATGATAGTATTCTATCACAATCACATGCCACAAGTTGTTTAGCCCTTCTCCAATTGATAGGCATCCCCTCAACTTCCAATTATTTGCAACCACAAAAAGAGCTTTTATAATTTTTTTAGGCAATTGGGGTTAAGTGACTTGCCCAGGGTCACACAGCTAGCAATTGTCAATTGTTTGGTCTGAGGCCAGATTTGAACTCAGGTCTTCCTGACTTCAGGGCCCATGCTCTATCCTCTGTGCCACCTAGCTGCCCCTATATAAATATTTTTGAACATATATTGACCCATCTTTCTAGTTTTACTTCATATTTCTTCCCTTCATATTCCTGGCTCAAAGAAGTATGCTAGCTATTTTCCCTATGAAATATTTAATCATTCCATCTCCTATCTCTATGTCTTTTTCAGAAGTGGCCTTCCTGGTCTGCAATACACCCTTTCCTCACTTCTTCATAGCATCCCTTACTTCAAAGCACATCTCAGTTTACCTTGCCTACAGGACACCTTTCCTGATCCACTAAATTATTGGAACTTTCTCCTTCATGAAATTGCTCTTTATTACTTTATTTATGCTTTGTATTTTCTTCCTATTTACCCATAGAATATGAGATCCTTCAGTGAAGGATAGAGTTTATTGGTCTTTATATCCCTAGCATCTAGCACAACTCCTTGCATATAGTTGTCACTTAAAATACTTAATGCCCCCTTACATCGTGAGCTTCCTGAAGACAAGGACTATTTTCACCTGTTTTATTTTTCCTATCCTCGGTTCTTAGCAAAGCACCTGGCACATAGCAGGTACTTAATAAATGCTTATTGATTTGATTTGACATCTAGTTGAACTATATAATGATACAGTAATTTAGGTTTACAAAATAAATTCATTGCACCATGTGAGATAATTAGTAAGAGAGGTAATATCTCCATTTGCCACATGTGGAAATATAATGAGAGGTATCTGATAACTTACTTATGGTCTCCTAGCTAATAAATGTTAGAGTGGCCTGATAGTGAAAGTCAGATCTTACACCACGTCCAGGATTCTTCTTACTAAACCACATTAGCAACAAGGTAAGTGAAAAAGGTCCTCTATGCAAAGGGCACAGTAAGAGGCAGTCTGGTGTCCAAAATGCTAGGCTAGAATTAGGAAGACTTGGATTCAGATCCTCCCTTGGCTACTTAATGTGAGACTCTTCAAGTCACTTAACCTCCTGGGCCTTAGTTTCCTCATTTATTGGGGTTGAATTAGATGACCACTGAACTTGCAATCTGTGACCATTTTCTATTATGTTGAATACTATTTCTATAGTAAAATTCTGTGATGAGCCAGCCCTCTGTTTATATATTTGAGCGTGTGTTCTCTGTTCTTAAGTTCTTTAAAATTCTCACATTGTTTTCTCTCTCCCATTCATCCAGTTAGTTCTGAAAGCATACCACAACTAAATGCCAAACTGGGTTGGCCACTGGAGCATTTCTTACTCATTGCCAAATTCATGTCGTTTATAAAGATAAGTACAGAAAGTCTTAAAACATGAAATATCTTCTTACTGATGCTTTAACATTTAGCTACAGTAAGGGCACTGTCACAGAGTGCAAATTAGAGTGTTGACTTTCATTCAGGAAGACTTGGCTTCAAATCCTGCCTTAGGCATTTGATTATTTTCTAGCCATGGGATAAACTATTTAGCCTTTCTCAGTCTTTGTTTCCTCATCTGTAAAATGGTTATGATATCTGTAGACTCATACTCGTAGGGTCAAGGTTCAATTGAGGTAAAACATATATAAAGTATTTTTACAAAATCTAAAGGTACTAGTAAAGTAGATTTGGATTACCAACAAAAGTTCTTTTCTCTATGAAGAAAATTACAAGTTTTCTAAACCGCAAAGAAAAGATTCATAAGACATACCACTCAGTCCCATAATGAAGAAATGGAAAACAATAGGAGAAACAGAAGTTAGCAAAGTCAATCATGTAGCAGTTGGTTGGTTTGAATTTGGTACCAATGTTGTCAAAGTCATGAGTTTCATTTGCTTTGGGTTTGAAGTCATTATTACATTTGTGGCTGGACTGTACCCCTAGCCATGCCCAACTGTTATCACCATCCTCCTCCTCCTCTTCTTCCTCCTCCTCCTCTTTCTGCTTTATCATCACCATAGCTGTTATTTACATTTCACTTTAAAGTTTGTAAAGCTTTTACATATTACAAATGTCAGAGCATTTGATTCCCATAGCACCTCTGTGACACATAAGCTATTATGTAGGGAGGAGGTATAATATAATACAATATAATACAATACAATGTAATATAATGTAATATAATGTAACGTAATATAATATAATATAATATAATATAATATAATATAATATAATATAATATAATATAACATAACATAACATAACATAACATAACATAACATAACATAACATAACATAACATAACATAACATAA